>NC_045956.1:133059032-133214004 GCF_010909765.2 Amblyraja radiata
GTGGGGAGAGGAGAGGGGGGGGGGAGAGGAGAGGGGGGGAGAGAGAGGGGAGGGAGAGAGGAGGGGGGAGAGAGAGGAGAGGGGGGGAGAGAGGAGAGGGGGGAGAGAGTAGGGGGGGTGGGAGCGGAGAGGGGCGTGGGAGAGGAGAGGGGTGGGAGAGGAGAGGGGGGTGGGAGAGAGAGGGGGGGAGAGGAGGGGGGGGAGAGGAGGGGGGGGAGAGGAGGGGGGAGAGGAGGGGGGGGGAGAGGAGAGGGGGGGTGATGGGGAGAGGGGGGGATGGGGAGAGGGGGGGATGGGGAGAGGGGGGATGGGGAGAGGGGGGGATGGGGAGAGAGGTGGGGAGAGAGAGGAGGGGAGAGAGAGAGAAAGGGAGAGAGACAGGGGGGGGAGAGAGAGAGCGAAAGAGAGAGGGATAGGGAGAGAGAGAGGTGGGGAGAGAGAGAGTGGGTGCCTTTTTACTTCAACCCAAACCCCCCAAACAACCATTTGCAGGCAGTGCTTTTTTCCCTCAAACAAACCATATTTTCATTTTCAAACCACATTATGGGTACTCACAGCTGTGGAGACATTTGTTCAGTGTCATTCAGAGCTCTGATTGAGGCACACCACTTGCAGAGACTGATTGAGGCACACCACTTCCAAGTTTTATAGTCCCTCCCCCTCCCTCCAGCAGGGGCAGCAGAGAGAATGGGGAATTTTGTAAAAACATTAATATCTCTGTCATTTTTCATCGACGGGAAAAATCCTCGGCACACATGCGGCGGAGTGGGGCTCTGAGCGAGGTGGCCAAAAATGACGGCCGTAGGTGGCGGCGTTCTCTCGGAAATCGCAGCACAGATGGCCAAAACCGGTCAAGAACAGACTTTTAGTAATATATAAGATAAGATAGATAGATAGATAATACCCCAACTCCTGTGGTTCTGCACAAAGATGACTGTGCTGATCTTCAAGGGGACGTATTCTGTCCCTAAGCCTCCCCTCTTAATATATCTATATTAGTGCACATATCTGTGCAAAGAGAAGTGCACTCTTGTAGTAATAATGTATTTTAAATGTACACAAAAACTTACCTTGAACATTGCCCTTGGTACAATCTAAACCAAATGGTGGCATTCCAAATGTTTCTATTTAAATGGTCTATGCATCCATGAAATTCCTGTTAAAGGAAAATGACCAGTGTAATTAATCCAACCAGAAACTTAAATCATTAATTAATGTGTTACATTTAATCCCTTCCCCGTTGCTTATTTACATTTTTCCCAGCTGGTTTGTTAAGACCCCAATAGTTCAAAATTGAATGACAAGAAATAGTCAGCACTTAAAACATTTTCTCTCTACATTGGGAAAATTTTTGCTCAATAAAAAGGGGATTGAGCATGTATTTGACAATTTATAATGTTTGCATAGGGAACTTCCTACCACACACCCACATTGCAAAATTTATGTTTCTTTTAAATAGATATGTATTTTATATACCAGAGTTATACCAGAGTTGTGTCCTCTCCTCCCTCCTAGATGGTTCGGAATGCTGGAGAATGACAGCGAGCGACATCAACCAGCTGTCAGTCTTCCATACTAAGAACATGAAAAGAATCCTTAGAATATTTTGGCCAAACACCATATCCAACCAAGATCTCCTTGCTCAATGCCAACAAGAGAGCATGGACACCATCATCATGAGAAGGCGCTGGAACTGGATTGTCCATTTACTGACAAGAGTACCAGCCAGCATCCCAAAAATAGCCATGCATTGGACGCCGGAAGGGAAAAGGAAAAGAGGGAGACCCAAAACCACCTGGCGTTGAACTGTAGAGGAGGAAATGAAAACAATGGACCTGACCTGGAGTAGTGTCCAGAAGCTAGCCCAGAACAGACAGGAGTGGAGGACCTTCGTTGCTGCCCTACATGCCAGGAGGCATAATAGGCAGTAAGTAAGTAAGTAAGTAAGTAAGTATTTTTTACTAATAGCATTCATATTAAGTAACAGAACAAAATACTAATTTTTCTCCACACTTTTCAGGTAAGAAATGTTATTAGTTTAGCATCTTATGGGAAGTAATATTAACAATAATTGGTTTATTAGTATCAATGGTAATCTGGCAGATTGTGGCATTGTCTTGGCATTTTTTTTTTTACAGCGTGCCTGAATACAATAAGAATACCTCAAGGAATCTAGGAATAATCCAGATAAAGGTTTTGAAGTGGGTTGTCTTAGGTATCTTAGACTGTAAATTGAAAAAGGGAAGGTCGGGGTTGGGGGCAGTGGTGGGTTGCAATAAGAATGGGGAATAATTTGTTCTTAATATCTTTCAGAATACAGCACAATTTTGCTTTGTTTCTATCTGCCATACCCAATCATTGCCCTTTTTTGCTTGTTTGATTCCTGAGTTATTGCTCGAAATTAAAGGGACCTATTAAATGAGATGATCTAGACCAAGACAAAACTGGGCCTGGAGTTAGATCGTGACTACAAAGTAGCTCTCATCAAATATTAAATTTGATATCCCAGGCCTGGGCTCCCAAGGAAGGTGCGAGAAAGAGATGATGCATGGAACAACAACTGTCTCATCCAGTCAGTCAGAAGATTGACTTGACTACATACTGTATGAAACGAAAGAACAATATTTATTTTCCATTGTGTAAGAAGGAACTGCAGATGCTAGTTTAAACCGAAGATAGACACAAAAAGCTGGAGTAACTCAGCAGGACAGGCAGCATCTCTGGAGAGAAGGAATGGGTGACGTTTCGGGTCGAGACCCTTCTTCAGACTGGTGTCTTCAGACTGATTTATTGTCCATTCCCATTTGCTTCTTGAAAGAAGCAGATAATTTACATTAGAGGGCAGTTAAGATTCAAACCAAGTAGGAATAGAAGATTTCCTTCAATTTCTACATCCTACATCCTACATTCGATTTCCTACATCCCACCCCAGGCAGACGTCCGTCTGGCACTGGAGGAGCTGCACGCCGTGGTCAACAAACACCAGACGTCTTACCCCGAGGCATTTACCACCATTGCTGGGTACTTCAATAAGGCAAACCTAAAGAAATCACTCCCTACCTTCCACCAACATGTCTCCTGCTGCACCAGAGGACCAAACACCCTCGACCACTGCTACACCGCCATCAAGAATGCCTATCGCTCTATCCCTCGCCCTCACTTCGGTAAATCCGACCATACCGCGGTGCTGCTTCTTCCTGCCCACAGGCAGCAATTAAAGAGCGCACCCCCAGAGGTGAGGACAGTACGGAGCTGGTTGGGGGGGGACAGAGGAACAACTCCAGGACTGTTTGGAGTCTGTAGACTGGGCAATGTTCAAGGACTCGGCAACAGACTTGAACGAATACATTCAATAAGAAATGTGTGGAGGACTGCATCCCCATCAAAACCTTCCGAGTGTTTCCCAATCAGAAACCTTGGATGAACTTTGAGATCCGCACTCTTCTGAAGACCAGACACCGGGCATTCATGTCAGATGATACAGTGGTCTACAAGAAGTCCAGATACGACCTTGGTAAGGCCATCAAAAAGGCCAAAAGGGACTTCTGCTCCAAGCTGGAGGATGACAGATGTTCGGCAGCTGTGGTGGGGCCTGAATGCAATCACCTCCTACAAGGCGAAATCAGGAGGCAGCTCGAATGTCGGCGAAACATCACTCCCTGATGAGCTCAATGCGTTTTACGCACGCTTTGATAGGGAGAATACTGATGTGCCTTCCCGAGCCCCCATTCGCTGTGATGGTATTTCAGTCTCAGTCACAGAGGCCGACGTCAGGAAATCCTTCAGAAGGGGAAACCCTCGAAAAGCGCCTGGACCTGATGGTATACCTGGTCGTGTTCTAAAAACCTGTGCGGACCAACTGGCTGGAGTTTTTACGGACATTTTCAACCTTTCACTACTGAGGTCTGAGGTCCCCACCTGTTTCAAAAGGGCATCAATTATACCAGTGCCCAAGAAGAGTAAGGTGACGTGCCTCAATGACTACCGACCTGTGGCACTAACGCCTGTGGTGATGAAGTGCTTCGAGAGGTTGATCATGGCGCAAATCAACTCCTACCTCGACAAAAACCTGGACCCACTGCAGTTCGCTTACCGCCACAACAGATCAACGGTGGATGCGACCTCGCTGGCCCTCCACTCCGCTCTGGACCACTTGGACAACGAAAACTCGTATGTCAGGCTGTTATTCATTGATTACAGCTCGGCATTTAACACAATCATCCTCTCCAAGCTGGTTACCAAACTCGCAGAACTGGGTCTCTGCGCATCCCTCTGCAATTGGAGCCTCGACTTCCTCATCCACAGACCACAGTCTGTTCGTATTGGTGGAAATGTGTCAGACCCGATAACAATCAGCATGGGAGCACCTCAAGGCTGCGTGCTCAGCCCCCTGCTGTACTCACTCTATACTCATGACTGCGTAGCCGGTCATAGTGCGAACTCCATCATCAAGTTCGCTGACGACACCACTGTTGTGGGACGTATCACTGATGGGGATGTGTCCGAGTATAGAAGAGAGATCGAGCAACTGTCCATATGGTGCTAGCACAATAACCTGGCCCTTAACACCAGCAAAACCAAGGAACTGATTGAGGACTTTGGAAGGAGTAGGATGCGGACCCACAGTGTCGTTTATATCAATGGTTGAAAGGGTCAAGAGCTTCAAATTCCTGGGCGTGCACATCTCTGAAGATCTTTCCTGGTCCGAGAACACTGATGCAATTATCAAGAAAGCACATCAGCACCTCTACTTCCTGAGAAGATTACGGAGAGTCGGTTTGTCAAGGAGGGCTCTCTCTAACTTCTACAGGTGCACAGTAGAGAGCATGCTGACCGGTTGCATCGTGGCTTGGTTCGGCAATTTGAGGGCCCTGGAGAGGAAGAGACTACAAAAAGTAGTAAACACTGCCCAGTCCATCATCGGCTCTGACCTTCCTTCCATCGAGGGGATTTATCGCAGTCGCTGCCTCAAAAAGGCTGGCAGTATCATCAAAGACCCACACCATCCTGGCCACACACTCATCTCCCTGCTACCTTCAGGTAGATGGTACAGGAGCCTGAAGACTGCAACGACCAGGTTCAGGAATAGCTGCTTCCCCACAGCCATCAGGTTATTAAACCTGGCTCGGCCAAAACTCTGAACATTAATAACCCATTATCTGTTATTTGCACTTTATCAGTTTATTTATTCATGTGTTTTGTAGTCAATGCCTACTATGTTCTGTTGTGCTGAAGCAAAGCAAGAATTTCAATGTCCTATCAGGCACACATGACAATAAACTCACTTGAACTTGAACTTGAAGGACGGCAGTAAACCAGATACATTTTTTGACAACCAATGGTTGAGCGATTACCAATGTTGCTACTAATTTTTGAATTCTAGATTACCGTGCATTCAATTACTTTAATTTAAATACCCAAGTTGGTATTCAACGTGTCAGACTCTGAAGGGTCCCAGTCTGAAACATCTTCCAGAGATGCTATATGACATGCTGAGTTACTCCAACACTTTGTTTTTTCTTGTTTTTCTTTGTAAACCAGCATCTATAGTTAATTGTGTCTACATTCAAACTTGTGTGTCTGGATTAACAGCACAGACCTCTGCATATTAAGTCAATTACCAAACCACAATACAACCAAAGTCCAGTCGATGTGAAAGGAGAATGCTATTTTGTTTAATAAGCCATCGTGAAATTCAAAATCACAAATAAATCTTTAAAATACTATGAACTCCAGTAACTATGCATCTCGAATGCTCATGTTTCTGAGAAAATTTAGCAATTTCATTAAGTTTTTTCAAAGACATAAATTTGAATTTGGTGAGCTGGGTTCTTTTTTTAAATATTTATTTTATTGGAAGCAATTGTACAAAAAACATGACAATTTTAGTTTTGTGAACAGTGATTTTAACATTTTCCAAACAGAACATTAAATTAAAAAGAGAAGAAATGAAGAGCGAGAAAAAAAGAAAGAAGAAAAGAGAGGAGATATATCCGTCGACCCACCCACCCGCTCACCCAGCCCGATGATTAATTTCGAATTTGTGTTCAAATATTGTGTTGCTCAAGAAATTCAATAAAAGGAGACTATAGTTTTAAAAATTGTTCCGGTTTATCATACAAGACAAACCAAATTCTCTCTAGATGTAGTGTGCCCGTCATTTCTGTCATCCACATCTTCACTGGAGGAACTGCAGTCTTTTTCCAGAATTTAAGTATGCGTTTTTGGCTGATATTAGACCATAATCGAGAAAGCGTTGTTGAAAGACCGTTAGTTTGCTACATGCCTCTGATATTCTCAGTATTATCAATTTTGCGTCTGGCTCTAATGGGATTTTCAGTGTTCTGGAGATGATGCTGAATACTTCCATCCAAAAACTTTTTATTTTTGTACGCAGTACAAAACTGTGGGTTAAGGTGGCTTCTTGAGACTGACATTTATCGCAAAGAGAAACACTGGGGAAAATCTTGCTCAGTTTGGTTTTTGAATAGTATAGCCTGTGCAGCACTTTGAACTGTATCAGGCAGTGTCTGGCATTTAAGGAGCAATAATGGATGTATTGTAAGCTTTCGCCCCATATATCATATGAGATTTATTGACCCATCTCATCCTCCCATGCACGTCTGTAAACCTCAGATGATGGGGTGTTGATGTTCTGAAGGACATTGTAAATGTAGGATATCAACTTCTCTGTATCTGCATGTCTATTCAAACACTCATCACGTTTGTCTGGGCTTGCAGTGGTGTAGTCTTGCCTGTATGTTTTCACATAGTCCCTAACCTGCAGGTATCCGAAAAAATTATTAGTGTTCGTATTTCTCCCGCAACGTTTGGAAGGAGGAAAGAGTCCCCTTCCAATAAAGGTGTCCCACAGTGTTGATTCCCTTGTTCAAAACACCATCTAAAGTAGAGGGTTTAAAAGAGGGATTGTTTGCAATAGGAAGAAGGAGAGACATGTCTCTCAATTTGAGACAGAGCTTTAACTGTTTCCAGATACGAAGAGTACCATGTATTATAGGGGTATAATCACACATTGACTTATTAAGGGGTATTGGAGACAGGACAATCGAGCATATGGAGAAAGGCAAGCAATCTTCTCTTTCCAATTTTAGCCAGGAATCAATTTTTTTGAAGAAAGATTTGGGAAGATATATCGGTATTGTCTGGAATAGATATAAAAGCTGCGGGAGAAAGATCATCTTTACAGCATTTAGTCTGCTGAGGAGGTAAATAGGCAATGTTTTCCAAAATTGAATATAAGTATGAAGTTTTGTGATTAATGAAGGGAAATTTGTTTGGAACAGAAGGGAATATTTCCCGGTAACGTAAACTCCAAGGTATCTGAATTTGTCAGTAACAATTCTAAAGGGGAACTGTTGGAGCCAGGTGACGTCTTGTTCGTTTATTGGCATAATTTCGCTTTTATTCCAATTAATTCTGTAGCCAGAGAAGGTGCCAAATTGATCTATAATGGATAGTAAATTTGGGATACTGGTTCGGGGGTTAGTAATGTATAACAGTACATCATATGCATAAAAGAAAATTTTGTTCATACTGTATTTAGTATTGTATCCATATATGCCTGGGTGGGACTTAATACTCACAGCAAGTGGTTCTATGGCTAATACAAATAGCATCGGGGTGAGAGCGCATTCTTGTCTATTGCCCTTGAATAGGTAAAAGTTAGATGAAAGTATTTGATTGGTTAGTATTCTGGCGGTCGGGTTAGTATATAGAAGCTTCATCCATGAGATGAAGTTTTCGCCTAATTGGAATTTTTTCAACGCTGTGAAAAGATAAGACCATTCAACTTGGTCAAAAGCTTTTTCCGCGTCCAATGAGATGATTGTGATGTTTTGTTCGTTATTCTATGTGAATAAATTATATTAAGCAGGCGTCTCAGATTAAAGAATGATTGTCGTTTAGGTATGTACCCAGTTTGATCTGAGTGTACAAGTTTGCCAATGACTAGGCTGAGTCTACGAGCCAGAGTCTTAGCTAGAATCTTCTGGTCAGTATTTAAAAGGGCAATTGCTCTATAAGATCCCGGCCCTTCAAGGTTCTTATCTTTTTTTAGGACTTAAAGTGATAATTGATTCTGCTAGAGTTTGCGGTTAAGTCTGCTCCTTGAACGCTTGGGTAAACAGGCTTTGTAGATGTGTGGAAATTATGTCGTAATTTTTTTTCTAAAATTCATTATTGAGCCCATCTGGGCCATGAGTTTTTCCATTTTTCAGTGATTTAATGGTCTCTGAAATGTTCTTTACTGTTATTTCTGCATCCAACTCCTCACGTTCAGTCTCACTAATGGATGGAAGGTTGCACTTATCCAGAAAAGTCTGCATCGTGAATGAATCGGCTGTTGTTTGAGACGAGTAGAGGGTTTGATAAAATTGTTGAAATCTTTCGTTGATATCTTTGGGCAGGAGAGCAGTTCACCTTTTTCCGATCTGATTTTATGCATGGTACGGTCATTTTCTAATTTACGATGTTATCTTGATAAACGTTTATGAGGTTTATCGCCGAATTCAAAGTGTTTTTGTTTTGTGTATTGAAATGCCCTACTGATTCTTGCCGAGAGTATCTGGTTTAGTTTGAATTTGAGTGCAGCTATCTTGTTATGTTTTTTAGTGGACGGGTCAGCCGCATTTTCTAAGTCTAACTGCTTTATTTGTTTTTCTAACTCCAGTTGTTCTGCCTTATTTCTCTTATTCTGCGATGCTTGGTAAGAAATTCCTCAGAGGCTTACCGATGCTTGGTAAGCCTCTGACGAAGGCTTTAAAGGTTTCTCAAAGTAAAGATGGAGAAATGCCAGGAGTGTCATTTGTCTCAAAGAAGATTTCCATCTGTAACTTCAGGTAGTCATAAAACCTAGCCTCTGCGAGTATTTGTGGATTAAATCTCCAGCACGGCTGTCTTCTCGCCATTCCTTCCAGTTTCACAGAAAATGTAAAAGGGCAATGATCTGAAATAATGATATTATGATATTTTGGGTTGTAAGTATATGGCAGAAGTTTGGAGTCAACCAGGAAATAATCTATTCTTGTGTTCACTTTATGGATACCTGAGTAGAAAGAATATTCTCTTCCTGAAGGATTGGCAATCCTCCATACGTCCTTTATATTTGTGTTGTTTATATAAGTATTCAGAAGTTCACTGGATTTGGATGTAATTATTCTTTGAAATGAAGTTCTATCTAGGTATTGGTCTAATACTCAGTTTAGATCCCCCCCGATTATCAAATTGGACTGGGACATATCTGGGATTAAATTAAATATTTTATTGAAGAATTGAGGGGTATCAAAATTTCGACTGTATATGTTCACCAAAGTCAATGAGGTTGAGTACATTTCTCCGGATACTATAATATACCTACCCTCCTTATCAGCTATTGTGGACTTATGTTTGAACAGGATACCTTTACGGATTAGAACTGCGGTACCTCTGGCTTTTGAGGGAAAGGTGAGTGATACAACTGTCCAATCCACTTACACCTCAGCCTGTTGTGTGAATCGTGCTTGAGGTGAGTCTCCTGAAGAAATATTATGTCAGTGTATGGGATTTTAAGTGGGCTAGTATTTAACCCCTTTTTATTGGTTCATTTGCGCCCTTGACATTCCAACTACAAAACATGAGTCCTTTCCCCCCAATTTTGCTTGCTACATCATCTTGCATAGCTAATGTTATGGGTGAGCTGGGTTCTGATGCAATTTTGTGGACTCGCAGTTTTCCGTCAGCCTACAGTACAAGAGCCCGCACATGTCTTAACAGTGGCGGTTGGTTCAATTATGTTTCATAAACTTTGCTGTATTTCTCTCATTGATTTGTATGTCAGGTTAAAAACTATTCATGGCCTAAGTAGAAAGGGGAAACATATTTTCATTCCACATTTCATTCAATTACATTAATTTAATTTTCCCAGTTGGTATTCAAACTTGTATCAGAGTCTGAAGAAGAGCCCCAACCCAAAAGTTTGCCTATCCATGTCTTCCAAGGATGTTGCTTGACATGCTCAGTTACTCCAGAATTTATTTTTGGAAACTAACATCTGCAGTGGTGCAGCAAACATTTTATTATAACATTGAAGCAGAAAATGGAAATATGTAAAACACCAGAAAATGGTGAATTCAATGTTAATTTCGCAAGGATTTATGCCATTAAACCATGAAGTGCAAAACTTAAGTAATTCTTCCTGAATTAAAAGCATGATAAAAGTGTTGAAAAGCACCTTATAAGCACAAAGATGGACAGGGCAAGATTTTTACACATGAAGGTTGGCGAATGCCTGGATGTGCTGCCAGAGGTGATGGTTGATGCAGATACGTTAGTGGCATTTTAAAGACTTTTGGATAGCCATATGGATATGGAGGCAATGGAGGCCATATGAGTTATGTGCAGGTAAACAAGTGATAGTCTTGGCATAATGTTTGGCACAGACATTCTGGAACTAATGTTGCCGTCAAACACTCCTCATATGTTAATCTACTCCTTCCTGCGATCATTCTTGTAAACCTCCTCAGGACTCACTCCAAAGCCAGGACATCATTCCTCAGATATGGTGCCCAAAATTGCTCACAATACCCCAAATGCAGCCTGACTAATACGTTAAGAATAAATCAGGGAAAGTAGTGCATCCGTGGATAACAAGGGAAATCAGGGATAGTATCAAAACAAAAGAGGAAGCCTACAAATTAGCCAGAACAAGCAGCCTACCAGAGGACTGGGAGAAATTCAGAGTCCAGCAGAGGAGGACAAAAGGCTTAATTAGGAAAAGGAAAATAGATTATGAAAGAAAACTGGCAGGGAACATAAAAACTGACTGCAAATTTTTTTATAGATATGTCAAGAGGAAAAGATTAGTTAAAACAAATGTAGGTCCCTTGCAGTCAGAAACAGGCGAATTGATCATGGGGAACAAGGACATGGCAGACCAATTGAATAATTACTTTGGTTCTGTCTTCACTAAGGAAGACATAAATAATCTGCCGGAAATAGCAAGGGACCGGGGGTTAAATGAGATGGAGGAACTGAGTGAAATCCAGGTTAGCCGGGAAGTTGTGTTAGGTAAATTGAATGGATTAAAGGTCGATAAATCCCCAGGGCCGGATAAGTTGCATCCCAGAGTACTTAAGGAAGAAGCCGCAGAAATAGTGGATGCATTAGTGATAATTTTTCAAAACTCTTTAGATTCTGGAGTAGTTCCTAAGGACTGGAGGGTAGCTAATGTAACCCCACTTTTTAAAAAGGGAGGGAGAGAGAAAACGGGGAATTACAGACCAGTTAGTCTAACATCGGTGGTGGGAAAAATTCTGGAGTCAGTTATTAAAGATGGGATAGCAGCACATTTGGAAAGTGGTGAATTCATTGGACAAAATCAGCATGGAATTATGAAAGGTAAATCATGTCTGACGAATCTTATAGAATTTTTCGAGGATGTAACTAGTAGAGTGGATAAGGGAGAACCAGTGGATGTGTTATATCTGGACTTTCAGAAGGCTTTCGACATGGTCCCACATAAGAGATTAGCATACAAACTTAAAGCACATGGTATTGGGGGTTCAGTATTGATGTGGATAGAGAACTGGCTGGCAGACAGGAAGCAAAGAGTAGGAGTAAACGGGTCCTTTTCAGAATGGCAGGCAGTGACTAGTGGGGTACCGCAAGGCTCAGTGCTGGGACCCCAGCTATTTACAATATATATTAATGATCTGGATGAGGGAATTGAATGCAACATCTCCAAGTTTGCGGATGACACAAAGCTGGGGGGCAGTGTTAGCTGTGAGGAGGATGCTAGGAGGCTGCAAGGTGACTTGGATAGGTTGGGTGAGTGGGCAAAGGCATGGCAGATGCAGTATAATGTGGATAAATGTGAGGTTATCCACTTTGGTGGCAAAAACAGGAAAGTAGACTATTACCTGAATGGTGGCCGATTAGGAAAAGGGGAGATGCAACGAGACCTGGGTGTCATGGTACACCAGTCATTGAAAGTAGGAATGCAGGTGCAGCAGGCAGTGAAGAAAGCAAATGGTATGTTAGTATTCATAGCAAAAGGATTTGAGTATAAGAGCAGGGAGGTTCTACTGCAGTTGTACAGGGTCTTGGTGAGACCACACCTGGAGTATTGCGTACAGTTTTGGTCTCCTAATCTGAGGAAAGACATTCTTGCCATAGAAGGAGTACAGAGAAGGTTCACCAGACTGATTCCTGGGATGGCAGGACTTTCATATGAGGAAAGACTGGATAGACTCGGCTTGTACACATTGGAATTCAGAAGACTGAGGGGGGATCTTATAGAAACTTACAAAATTCTTAAGGGGTTGGACAGGCTAGATGCAGGAAGATTATTCCCGATGTTGGGGAAGTCCAGAACTAGGGGTCACAATTTAAGGATAAGAGGGAAGACTTTTAGGACCGAGATGAGGAAATCATTTTTTAACACAGAGAGTGGTGAATCTGTGGAATTCTCTGCCACAGAAGGTAGTTGAGGCCAGTTCATTGGCTATATTTAAGAGGGAGTTAGATGTGGCCCTTATGGCTAAAGGGATCAGGGGGTATGGAGAGAAGGCAGGGATGGGATACTGAGTTGGATGATCAGCCATGATCATATCAAATGGCGGTGCAGGCTCGAAGGGCCGAATGGCCTACTCCTGCACTTATTTTCTATGTTTGTATGTTATAGAGCCTCAGCATTACATCCCTGTTTTTGTATTCAAGCCCTCTTTAAATAAATGCTAGCAATGCATTTGTCTTCCAACTTGCAAATTAACTTTTTGGGAATTCTGCACCAGCACTCCCAAATCCCCTTGCAACTCCAATTTCTGGATTTGCTCCCCATTTAGAAAATATTCTACACATTTATTCCTAATACCAAAATGCATGGCCAAATTGAAGCTTTCAGCCTTCAACATCGATTCACAGAAGTTCCACTGAGCCTAATAAAATGCCATTAATCCAGAACACAGCAGTTTTTTTCATGCCACTTTAACATTTAGAATTATATGATTTTAGTTTAAATGGAAGCATAGGATAGGCTATAGATAAAAGTATTTGCATTGCCTACATAAGACAGTTTTACTTTCCTGAAAAAAACTCAAGCATTGAATTTTATTTCAAGTGTTTTGTTTTAAAATATAGAACTGCAGCCTAAAACATTGTTAGTTAAAAGAAAGAAATTACATATAGTTTGGCAATTTAGTTAGAGGTTCAAGCATCAAAGACAAGCTTATTATGTGCAGCAATTTTTCTGAGCAATTCTCACACAACTGGCACCACCCTTCCCATATTCTCCATGGATGTCAAATGGCAGATGGTATATGGTAGTGGTAAACAGAGAACTCACATTAGGTGGAGCAATGATAAATGATCTACTTATACATGTAATATGCAAGTATAAAAGCAACTAATCTTAGCCCTTCAGTATGGTGATACATAGTAAACATTGATTACTTCAAAGATTTTAAGAGATTCACAAAATTCAGAGATCACCTGCCACAAGGAGGCAGTTCTCAATAGGAAAAAACATTTCAAACAGTAGCCTGCAACTTTTCTAAGTGTGATGTTAGCTGAATACAAGGGTGCGAACCATGCTCATCTCACAAATATTGGTGCACATTTGCTTCAATGATAGGTATCCAGAAAAACATTATGGTTGTACAAACATTGCTGAGTCCGCACTTCGACTATTATTAGTTTTGCTTATCCTGTTACAGCAAGGATGTCATTAGGCTGGAAAGAGAGGATTTACGAGGATGTTGTCAAGACCAGGGCCTGATCTGTAGGGAGAAGTTGGGCAGGATAGGACATTATTTTTGGAAGAGCAGGAGGCTGAGGGGTGATCTTATATATTGATTAAGATCATGAGGGGCAGAGCTCGGGTGAATGCACAGGTCTTTTACCCAGAGTATGGAAATCAAGAACCAGAAGACATAGATTTAGGGTGAGAGGGGAAACATTTAATGGGATCCTGCAGGTCTACTTTTTCACAGAGTGGGTGGTGGGTATATGGAACGAGCTGCCAGAGGCGGTAGTTAAGGCAGGTACTATAACAACATTTAAAAGACATTTGGACGTACATGGATAGGAAAGGTTTAGAGGGATACTAGACTAAGTGGGACTCGTTGGGTCCCATGTTCACACGGGAGGGCTGGTCCCCCGACGCAATATTCCACCTCTCCACGAATTCCAAAATTGGTGGCCAGTGGGGGGGCTTTCTGGAGTGCTGGTATGGGTTCTTGGGGTGGCAGCTCAGTCCCTCAAGCCTGATGTGCTGGCAGCTCACTCATGGCTGGTGGGCTGGCAGTTGACTCATGGCTATTCCTTGAAATTCCATTTCAAGCAGGGTGCGAGGCCACCAAATTCAAATCCATTTTCCTACCATTTCAAGCAGGGTGCAAGGCCACCAAATTCAAGTGCAGTTTCTTACCACTTCGAGCAGGGTGCAAGGCCACCAAATTCAAATGCAGTTTCATACCACTTCAAGCAGGGTGCAAGCCCGCCAAATTCAAGTGCAGTTTCATTCTACTTCAAGCAGGGTGCAAGGCCACCAAATTCAAATGCAGCTTCATACCATTTCATGCAGGGTGCAACTCCACCACATTCAAATGCAGTTTCATACCATTTCATGCAGGGTGCAAGGCCACCACATTCAAGTGCAGTTTCATACCATTTCAAGCAGGGTGAAACCACTATAAAACCAACATAAAACCACATAAAACACCAAACTCACAGTTCAATAGACATTCAGTGTGTTCAGTTGATTCACAGCGCAGACAGAGTCGTGACCTCTCCCTCCCCCATCATGCAGAGACGGAGCCACATCCACACTTCTGGGTTTTATAACCCATCCCCCTCCCACCGGAAAAGGTGTGGCCTTCATGGCGTGATTGACAGGAGAGAGATTCTCAGCATTTTTTAAACACTAATAAACACCAATTAAACATTGATGGGAAGAATCCTCTGAACCTGCTGAACGGAGGGGGACTGAGTAAGATGGCCAAAAATCACAGCCGTAAGTGGTAGCGTTTTATCTAAAATCAATTTACAGTGCAAACAGGAAGTTACCCAAAGCACCCAAACCACCATTTGCAGTAGTGCCTTTTAACTTCAAGCCAAAACACCCAAACCACCATTTGCAGTAGTGCCTTTTAACTTCAAGCCAAAGCACCCAAACCACCATTTGCAGTAGTGCCTTTTAACTTCAAGCCAAAGCATCCAAACCACCATTTGCAGTAGTGCCTTTCAACTTCAAGCCAAAGCACCCAAACCACCATTTGCAGTAGTGCCTTTTAACTTCAAGCCAAAGCACTCAAACCACCATTTGCAGTAGTGCCTTTCAACTTCAAGCCAAAGCACCCAAACCACCATTTGCAGTACAGGTAGTACCTTTTAACTTCAAGCCAAAGCACCCAAACCACCATTTGCAGTAGTGCCTTTTAACTTCAAGCCAAAGCACCCAAACCACCATTTGCAGTAGTGCATTTTTACTTCAACCCAAACCCCCCAAACAACCATTTGCAGGCAGTGCCTTTTTACTTCAAACCAACCATATTTTCATTTTCAAACCACATTAATGGGACTCAGTTGAGTAGACAGGTGTTCAGTGTTATTCAGAGCTCAGAGAGACGTGACCCTCTGGCTTCCTCCATCTTGCAGAGACTGAGTGAGGCACACCACTTCCTGGTTGTATAGTCCCTCCCCCTCAGGAGGGGTAACAGAGAGAATGGTGATTTTAAAAAACCCATTAATATCTCTCTGATCTTTCATCGATGGGAAAAATCATCTGGTCCAGGAAGGCGGACGTGGGCTCTGAGCGAGGTGGCCAAAAATGACAGCCGTAGGTGGCGGCGTTCTCTTGGAAATCGCACCACAGTGGGCCAAAAGCGGTCAAGATCAGACTTTTAGTAATATAGATGGGCCAATCGCAGGCAGGTGGGGCTAGCGTAGATGGGGCATGTTGATCAGCCTGGGTAAATTGGGCCGAATGATCTGTTTCCATGCTGTATGATTCTATGACTCTAAGTCCATCTCTCTCTTACTTTCTGTTTGTATCTGAACTGACCATTTCTGCCTATAATCATTTTGGTTCTGTTTTGCTTTTTCTGTTAACAGAATCCTGCCTGCTGGGCATGTCACACAACTTTGCTGTTAGCTGTTGGTAAAGTAACACAGACAAAGAACCATAATAGGCTTCCAATTTTTCTCATTTGGTGTCACCTTATTATAGCTGTTCTCCCTGCCCCTCCCTTAATTTCTCTACTACTGAAAGGATTTTTTCTTTCTCATTTCTGAGAAAGGATCTAGGACCAGAAAGGTTAACTATTTCTCCTCCCAAAGATAGTCTGCCCTGCTATGTATTTTCAGCATTTTCTATTTTTTATTATTTCCCGGCAGCATTCCTTAAGTTAGCAACCTTTCAGGTTCCAAAAAAACCTACCTTGCAAAAATTTACATAGCACAAGATACAGCGTTTCCTTCCTCACAAAGGGCCCCCATTTCCTACGCTACTACCCGACACATCAGGCGGTAGGTAACTCATTAGGGTCCAGGTTTAGGTTTCCACCCTCCCTTCTAACTAACCTGGGGCCAGGTTCCTACACTCTTTTCAGACTTGCCAGGGCCCTTGCAATTTCTTTAAATTGACAAGGGTCCTATTTCTCATGCCTCCTATACTGAGTTGGATGATCAGCCATGATCATATTGAATGGCGGTGCAGGCTCGAAGGGCCGAATGGCCTACTCCTGCACCTATTTTCTATGTTTCTATAAATATTTCTGGTTCATTGGGAAATTTATTGTAATACAAAATATCTAAAAAATTGAATCAACAATGTGTTTGGCTGTAAATAGAATGAATATTCATGATACGAATAACATCTAGAAACTTAACGAAAAAATGCGAATTTTTCATCGCCAAAGTCCCAAGCATGCCGGCTTATCAGATTTTACTGTCATCACTTCTTATCTACTCTTGTTGCCTCTCATTTTAATTTTCAACCAATCTGAAGTTTTTGTAATTGCCTAATTTTCCCTGGCATTTATAAACCATCCCTTGTCACAAGCAGCCTTATTTTGCTATACCTTCCTCTGTATCTCTTCAGTCATCAAGGGAATTCTGTTTCTTCTTCTTTTGCAGCTCATGGGAATAGCCCTCAATTATCTCTGAAGTATATCTGTCTTAAAGGCAGCCCATTGTTCAGTTACAGTTTTACTTGTCAATGATTAATTCAAAATAAATCAAAATGTACACTATAAATTATAAGTGAAGCAAACATACCTAGTCCACGTCATATGAAGGCCTTCTTTGGCATGCTTTATATTACACCTTCAGTCACTGCAGCACATTTAAATGAACATCATATTAATATATTATGTGCTTACTGTTGTCTGTATAATTATTCACAGCCACACCTGTGGCATTTTCCATGCACCATCAACACAATCTTAACTTGATATACATATCTTCACTACATATAATGAAGCCATGAACTGTAGCATATTCTTTAAAAAAATAATTCAATTCCTTAATTTTGCAAAGGAAGTCAACACATAACACTGGGGAATAGGTGGGTAGTCCATAATAATTAAAAAAGTTACAGACAAAGATTATTGTGAACAGCAAGGCTGGAGAAAAAGATCAATCAGGCATCTGACCCAAAAAACCTTTCTTCATTTCTCATTTAAATGTTTTAGCCCATCGTTACTAGCCTCACAACGAAAATAAAAATTGCAGATACTTGAAATTTGAAATAACAAACACAAAATGCTGGAAAAACTTAGTAAGTTAAACAGCATCTATAGAAAGAAATACAGTTAATGTTTCATATCTGAGAAGCTTCATCAGAGAAAGAGAGAAACAAATTAATCGAGGTAGCAGGGAAGATGGGGAGGGCAATGGGTGGAACAAAGGGAATTTTACCAGTACGGTGAAATTTTGGGGCAGGTAAATTAAGATTAAGTTTCTTTGTGCAAACCATTGTTAATGGTGTGTAGTCATTTTAATATTGTACAAACTGACTTTACAGAAGAGGGAGAAAAGAATGGCAGGTCATAACGGCCAATTCTCATATAAACAGGAAGAAATAAAGGGTTATCTAAAGTTTGAGAACTTGATGAGAGTTCTGCAAATTGTAACGTGCCAAAATGGAAGATGGGGTGCTGTTTCTCAAGCTTGTGTTGGGTTTCGTAATAGTTCTGGAAGCCAAAATGGAGAGATAAACATAGGAGTGGGATAGTGAATTAAAATGACAGTCAACCTTAAGCCCATGATCACTGGAAGTAAGCATGCAGGTATAGCAGGCAGTGAAGAAAGCTAATGGCATGTTGGCCTTTATTGCGAGAGGATTTGAGTTTAGGAGCAAGGAGGTCCTACTGTAGTTGTACAGGGCCCGGGTGAGGCCGCACCTGGAGTATTGTGTGCAATTGTGGTCTCCTAATTTGAGGAAGGATTATTGCTATTGAGGGAGTGCAGGGGTAGGCTCACCAAGATAATTCCCGGGATGGCGGGACTGACATATGATAAAAGAATGGGTCGACTGGGCTTGTATTCATTGTAATTTAGAAAATTGAGAGAGAATCTTATAAGCAATAGACAATAGGTGCAGGAGTAGGCCATTCGGCCCTATGAGCCAGCACCGCCATTCGATGTGATCATGGCTGATCATCCCCAATCAGTACCCCGTTCCTGCCTTCTCCCCATATCCCCTGACTCTGCTATTTTTAAGAGCCCTATCTAGCTCTCTCTTGAAAGCATCCAGAGAACCTGCCTCAACCGCCCTCTGGGGCAGAGAATTCTACAGACTCACCACTCTCTGTGAGAAAAAGTGTTTCCTATTCTCCGTTCTAAATGGCTTACTCCTTATTCTTAAACTGTGGCCCCTGGTTCTGGACTCCCCCAACATCGGGAAACATATAAAATAGAAACATATAAAATTCTTAAAGGATTGGACAAGCTAGATGCAAGAAAAATGTTCTGTTGTTGGGGGAGTCAAGCACCAGGGGTCGCAGTTTAAGAATAAGGGGTAGGCAATCTAGGACTGAGATGAGGAAAAACTTTTTCACACAGAGTTGTGAATCTGTGGAATTATCTACCACAGAACGCAGTGGAGGCCAATTCACTGGATGTTTTCAAGAGAGAGTTAGATTTAGTTCTCAGGGCTAAAGGAATCAAGGGATATGGGGAAAAATCAAAAACGGGGTACTTATTTTAGATGACCAGCCATGATCATATTGAATGGCGGTGCTGGCTCAAGGGGCCGAATGGCCAACTCCTGCACTTATTTTTCTATGTTTCTATGCTTCTATCCCTGTGGACTGAGCACAGGTTCTCTGCAAAACAATCACCCAATTTGCATTTGATTTTTCCAATGCAGAGGAGCAAACATTGTGAACACTGAATGCAATACACTAGATATAAAACATCAATTGATTGGAAAACCAAGATGCGAATCACTGCTTCATCTGGAAATAATGTTTGGGCTCCTTGATGGTGGGAAGCAAAGCACAGGTGTTCCAACATCTGTAGTTACATGGGACTGTGCCATACGACTGGGAGTGATAGGTAGCGATAGAAGAGAAGACCAGGGAGTCATTAAAGGAATGATTCCAACAAGATTTCACCACCGGACACAAATTCCCCTCCTTTATTAAAACCACTAATACTTCGTCCCCCTCTTAGTGATCAGAAGTAAGATGTCTATTAACTCAGCACAGATAGCACTGGAGGATAGGATTGAATTCAGTTCACTATCAGAGCTGTCAGGTAGCAATTCTACTACCTGCACCATCGTATCACCCTGAAAAGTGACAGATCTATGTTAAGAACTATGTTAAGAAAATTTTGAGATTTTAAAAATCAAGTCTGCAATTTATCCCATCAGATAAAGCATAAAAAGAAGTTTAATTTGAAGCTAATTCACTTTCATATCTTCAGTATTAAAAAAGGTTATGGCCATTTTCATACTCTGAAACTAGCATCTTGTTTCCTATTGCTTTTCCATTGACTTACACCAAAGCTGTGATCGAGGACAGTTAAAAGCCCATAACTTTCTTAGAAATTAAGAGAACTGAATGAAATTTTCAGTTATTAAAGATTGAAGCATTCTGAAACAAATATAAAACATCTTACTTGGGTGACCTGAAATTAAAGCAAATAATTAGTTAATTACCTAATTGTAGCTAATTACAAAATTGACCGTTGTGACGGAAATAGTAATAAACACCCAGACTGCCTTGAAAATTCAAAAATGTGATATTTTCAAGATCAGAACTTTAATATTATTGTATTATATGCTGTAAGTCCGTAACAGATAGGTAAAAAAATTACAATTTCTAGCAATAGACCAGGTCTTTATGGAGAAGACCAGTTGCTAGTTGGTACATTGGCATACCATAACCAGTAGCATCGTCATAATCCTCAGATTGTAACCAATAAGCAACTCTGTACACCTTGTTTTTCCTCAACTTTTCAATTTTGGCATTGTAAACTACAATTTTTTGCTCTTCAAACCACGCATGACATGCCTTTCTGCCCACTACTTTCCCATTAAGAATGTCCTGTAGATTCAATTTCTTAAGAAAAAGGTGATTTTTAAAAATAGCCTAAGTATCCAAATAACAAACTAATCCCATTCACACAAGAATTCACAATATAACATGATTTTAAAATCTCACTGTCATGAATTTATATGCCAGATGGAAGGAATTTAATGTTTAATTCCAATCAATTAATCCAGAAACATCCACTCAAGATAATCAAAATAATTTTTTTGCACAATACATGTGGCTAAAATTGTTGTGTATATTTAGTATAAAAGTATTGACTATGGATAGACAATAACACAAAATATAGACGATTTAGATGCTCTTATGACATGATTGTCCAACAAAAATGAGCATTTAAATCATCTTGCGAGTGGGTGTTTCTGGAATGTGATCGATTGGAACGTTGCCGTTGCAGTGTTTTAATCCCATATCGGCAGGAAAGACACTGCCGGTTCGTATGGGGCCCAAATAACATTTTTGCAATGTAAAATTGAAGGTAGACAAAAATGCTGGAGAAACTCAGCAGGTGTGAAGCCCTGTCCCACTGTGCGAGTTCACCCAAGAGCTCTCCCGAGTTTAAAAAAAAATCAAAACTTATGGTAAGCACGTAGAAAGAACGTAGCGGGTACGTCGGTGCTCGGGACGTTTCAATAGACAATAGACAATAGGTGCAGGAGTAGGCCATTTGGCCCTTTGAGCCAGCACCGCCATTCAATGTGATCATGGCTGATCATCCACAATCAGTACCCTGTTCCTGCCTTCTCCCAATATCCCCTGACCGCTATTTTTAAGAGCCCTATCTAGCTCTCTCTTGAAAGAACCTGCCTCCACCGCCCTCTGAGGCAGAGAATTCCACAGACTCACCATTCTCTGTGAGAAAAAGTGTTTCCTCGTCTCCGTTCTAAATGGCTTACTCCTTTTTCTTAAACAGTGGCCCCTGGTTCTGGACTCCCCCAACATCGGGAACATGTTTCCTGCCTCTAGCGTGTCCAAGCCCTTAACAATCTTATATGTTTCAATGAGATTCCCTCTCATCCTTCTAAACTCCAGAATGTACAAGCCCAGCTGCTCCATTCTCTCAGTATATGACAGTCCCGCCATCCCGGGAATTAACCTTGTAAACCTATGCTGCACTCCCTCAATTCCGCTATAACACCGGAAAGCACTGCAGAGGGTGGTGAAAACTGTTTTGAGTAATGAGTATTGAGTTCATGAGTAACTCGGGAAAGTGGGACAGGGGCCTTAAGGCTCACTGTGTAACGTGACTCAGAATTCTGCAGATACATCTTCAACCTAGTCTTGTTGAAGTACCCTGAGATGATGTGGAAGGCATTGGGATACACCTTTTTGTGCCTATTGATTACGGCAGCCAATTCTTCAAATGTTAACTTGATATCTGCCTCGGGAGAAAGATAGACTGGTGTCATGATTATCGTGGAGAACTCCCTCAGAAGGTAGATTGGGTGGCACTTAACTGTCAGATGCTTCAGGTCGGTGGAGCAGGAACGGGACAAGACTGCCACATTCAAGCAATACGAAGCATTTCTTCCTTTTCAGGACAACGCCATCCAGTCTATATGATGGATGGAAAACCCTCAGGTTGGAGCACCATATTTGGAGAGGTGGGGGTGAGCCATATCTCTGTGAAACAGAGTACACAGCAGTCCCTCATGTACTTCAGATACAGCAGCCTTGCCCTTAGGTGTTCTACCTTGTTCTCCAATGACCGTATATTGGCTAGAACAATGCTATGGAGAAAGAGAGGGGTGTGGGATCACTTCACTCTTACCTGAAGGGCTACTTGGCAATCACATTCACGTACTTAGCTCAATGGAGGCATCCATGATGCTTCCAGATGCAGTTTGCGTTCCGGAGAGTCGGGTCGACTCAGTCTAATGGGCAATCTTGAGATCACTAATGCATTTAACTGGCTTAAAAGTCCACTACTTACTACTCTAGTTGTGGTTGCAGATTTCAGTTTTAAAAGGTCAGAATGTTGTTGTACTCCTGTATGCTGCTTGCAAAATATCACTTCACCCGTCACCAATTAAAAAAAATATTTTAACTAGTTTATTAAAACCCTATCAAACGTCACCATGAAATAACGTGAAATAACAATAACAACATTATATTTGATGCTACATGATAATAGATATCAAGAGGACATGAAACCAGAGAAGACAATCCTGGGTGTACTAAGACGAAGAATACATATACCCAAATTTAGCATTGTCCCTGTAGTGAAATTCAGGTGGGAGGATATCTGAGAAAATTGGAATGGACCTTAAAGGAGCGATAGAGGTGACTGGACAAAAAAATCTGCAGCATCTTAAATGGCTCATTGTGTAAAAGTATAACACAATATAACAATATCAAGGTTTCATACTCAGTCCGTAGTCTTTACTGTTTTAGCACAGCATAGCTACAACTGTAATGAAACTGTTATGCCTTATCTCAACTTACTTGCAATACAGTAAGAGTTGTTACTACAAACTAACGCATCCGACTGTAGGTGCAAATTTACAGCTATTCGGCAAGACCACGATTAGATTTAATTAGACAGCACGGAAACAGCCCTTTTGGCCCAATTTGCCCATGCCGACCAAGCAGGCCCATCTATGCTAGTCCCATCTGCCTGCGTTTGGACCATATCCCTCAAAATCTTTCCTTCCATGTTCCTATCCAAATGTCTTCATGTCTGCAAGTGTTATAATACCTGCCTCAACTACCTTCCCAGGCAGCTTGTTCCATATGCCCAATACATTCTGTATGAAAACTTCAGATTGGTAAGAAGAGTCCTGATCCAAACTGTTGCCTATCTATTGCCTTCAGAGATGCTGTATAACCTGCTGAGATACTCCAGTACTTTGTGTTTTTTTGTTGCTTTAAAATAAATTAAGCCAGGCTCAATCCGATTCCGATTCAATCTTTATTGTCATTGTGCAGTGTACAGTACAGAGACAACAAAATGCAGTTAGCATCTCCCCAGAAGAGCGAACATAGAATAATGAGCAATAAATATATATACGTACATACAGTAGTAGTAGTGCAATTTTTCTGGGGGAAGTTGTGTCCGGTGGGGGGTGACTGGCAATCACCAAGGTGCAGAGTTAAGTAATGTTACAGCCGCAGGGAAGAAGCTGTTCCTGGACCTGCTGGTCCGGCAACGGAGAGACCTGTAGCGCCTCCCGGATGGGAGGAGGGTAAACAGACTGTGGCTGGGGTGAGAGCAGTCTTTGACGATGCTGCGCGCCCTTCGCAGACATTGCTTGCTTTGGACAGACTCAATGGAGGGGAGTGAGGAACCGGTGATGCGTTGGGCAGTTTTCACCACCCTCTGCAGTGCTTTCCGGTGTTATAGCGGAAATCCAGCAAACTACCCTCAATTTCTCAAGAAATAATGAGTATGAGCCAGTTACTTTCACCCTACAACCAAGTTTCCAAGGATATGTCTCTGTATGTATATCTCAATTTCCACGCTAAACCATCAAAAACTATATTATCCACCCCAAGATCCGAGGAAACGTGTGGGACACTGTGCTGAATGTCCTTCTTGCTTAATATTCCGGAGAGTTGAACCCATTTGGTAAACATCATAAATTGGGTTGATAAGTTACACAGCCAACAATGTGACGAAGTGCATGAAATACAGAGTACAGTCAGTCTTGTTTTGAATCCCATGTATTTTATCAAGTAAAGCAGGTGAAAATATTCCTCACCTTACGAATTCCTGTCTGGTATTGACCTGGTCTTTTTCTTCAATGCTTCCTTGCAGAAGAAATTGTGCTTGGCAACTTCTAACTATAACACCATAAGCTGTGTCTTCTGTTACCATCAACAAATACCAACAACAATGCAGAAACTACCCAATAATTAAATCTGCCAAAGTTCAGTTGTTATGTTTGTAAAACAAAAACAGAAACTTCAAATTATTCTTGAAACTTACGTAAAAACTGTAGAAATTCCTCTCAAAATTTGCTCGACTGTTGTAAGGAATTGGTTTGTGCTCCTGACTAAAAGGTACACAGAGCAATTTTAGTGACGTAGTGGATGGATCTACATGGTACAGTGTAGCACTAAGCAAACAAAGGTAATCAATCATTGGACCTGCCTGTAGATTACATCATGTGTACACACCACCTGATAGGCAGTAACTCAAAGAAAAGCCATAAGGTAGTTCAGCTGTCCTTCATATGGGATAGAAATCAATTCACTTTGGCAAATAAAGTGTTTATCTACAATGAATTATTTAAAACTTCAAAAAGTAGACTTGTTTTTCTCTCACTAATCAGAGCAAGAAATGGTTAACATTAATTTAACATAAGAACATATGAAAATAGCAAAAGGAAAGGCCTTCTTAATAACTTGTTACATCTTCCTGCAAACATATCATAATTCATGCACATGCACACCTCGATTCCTCTGTACTTTGATCAGTTATAATCTTTTTCCATTTAATCTGACTTTCGATTCCTCTTATCAAAGTGCATACCATTTGCCAACCTATCTATATTGTGTTGCAAAGTCCTAATGTCCTCATTTCAACATGCAACCTACCTATTTTCTTGCAATGGGCAAAGTTGGATATGATACAATCTGCCTCCTCCTCCAGGTCATTACTGTAAATCATAAATATTTGAGGGTCAAGAACTAATTTTTTGGGCACTCCACTAGTTATATCATTCCAGCCTCAAAAATACCTATTTATTCTAATTCTGTTTTCTAATCGATAACAGATGTTCAATCCATGCTAACAAACATCCCCTAATGCCATTCCAGGAGTTTTTATCTTGTGCTCCATATTTTTATGTGGCACCTAATCAAAAGCCTTTTAAAAATCCAAATACACATCTGCACAATAGCCTATTACCATATAACCATATAACAATTACAGCACGGAAACAGGCCATCTTGGCCCTTCTAGTTCGTGCCGAACACTTATTCTCCCCTAGTCCCATCTACCTGCACTCAGACCATAATCCTCCATTCCTTTCCCATCCATATAACTATCCAATTTATTTTTAAATGATAAAATCGAACCTGCCTCCACCACCTCCACTGGAAGCTCATTCCACACAGCTACCACTCTCTGAGTAAAGAAGTTCCCCCTCATGTTACCCCTAAACTTCTGTCCCTTAATTCTCAAGTCATGTCCTCTTGTTTGAATCTTCCCTACTCTCAGTGGGAAAAGCTTATCCACGTCAACTCTGTCTATCCCTCTCATCATTTTAAAGACCTCTATCAAGTCCCCCCTTAACCTTCTGCGCTCCAAAGAATAAAGACCTAACTTGTTCAACCTTTCTCTGTAACTTAGTTGCTGAAACCCAGGCAACATGCTAGTAAATTTCCTCGGTACTCTCTCTATTTTGTTGACATCCTTCCTATAATTAGGCGACCAAAATTGTACACCATACTCCAGAATTGGCCTCACCAATGCCTTGTGCAATTTTAACATTACATCCCAACTTCTATACTCAATGCTCTGATTTATAAAGGCCAGCACACCAAAAGCTTTCTTTACCACCCTATCTACATGAGATTCCACCTTCAGGGAACTGTGCACAGTTATTCCTAGATCCCTCTGTTCAACTGCATTCCTCAAATCACTACCATTTACCATGTGCGTCCTATTTTGATTTGTCCTGCCAAGATGTAGCACCTCACACTTATCAGCATTAAACTCCATCTGCCATCTTTCAGCCCACTCTTCCAAATGGCCAAAATCTCTCTGTAGACTTTGAAAATCTACTTCATTATCCACAACACCACCTATCTTAGTATCATCTGCATACTTACTAATCCAATTTACCACACCATCATCCAGATCATTGATGTACATGACAAACAACAGTGGACCCAACACAGATCCCTGTGGCACCCCACAAGTCACTGGCCTCCAACCTGACAAACAGCCATCCACCATTACTCTCTGGCATCTCCCATTCAGCCACTGTTGAATCCATCTTGCTACTCCACCATTAATACCCAACAATTGAACCTTCTTAACCAACCTTCCATGAGGAACCTTGTCAAAGGCCTTACTGAAGTCCATATAGACAACATCCACTGCTTTACCCTCATCAATTTCCCGAGTAACCTCTTCAAAAAATTCAAGAAGATTAGTCAAACATGACCTTCCAGGCACAAATCCATGTTGACTGTTCCTAATCAGACCTCCTCAAAGAACATTAGAAAAATTGCATCATGGCCTAGTTCTGCAACGAATGTCCGGGAAACATAGAAACATAGAAAATAGGTGCAGGAGTAGGCCATCCGGCCCTTCGAGCCTGCACCGCCATTCAATATGATCATGGCTGATCATCCAACTCAGTATCCTGTACCTGCCTTCTCTCCATACCCCCTGATCCCTTTAGCCACAAGGGCCACATCTAACTCCCTCTTAAATATAGCCAATGAACTGGCCTCAACTACCTTCTGTGGCAGAGAATTCCAGAGATTTACCACTCCCTGTGTGAAAAATGTTTTCCTCATCTCGGTCCTAAAAGATTTCCCCCTTATCCTTAAGCTGTGACCCCTTGTTCTGGACTTCTTCAACATCGGGAACAATCTTCCTGCATCTAGCCTGTCCTACCCCTTAAGAATTTTGTACGTTTCTATAAGATCCCCCCTCAATCTTCTAAATTCTAGCGAGTACAAGCCGAGTCTATCCAGTCTTTCTTCATATGAAAGTCCTGACATCCCAGGAATCAGTCTGGTGAACCTTCTCTGTACTCCCTCTATGGCAAGAATGTCTTTCCTCAGATTAGGAGACCAAAACTGTACGCAATACTCCAGGTGTGGTCTCACCAAGACCCTGTACAACTGCAGTAGAACCTCCCTGCTCCTATACTCAAATCCTTTTGCTATGAATGCTAACATACCATTCGCTTTCTTCACTGCCTGCTGCACCTGCATGCCTACTTTTAATGACTGGTGTACCATGACACCCAGGTCTCATTGCATCTCCCCTTTTCCTAATCGGCCACCATTCAGATAATAGTCTACTTTCCTGTTTTTGCCACCAAAGTGGATAACCTCACATTTATCCACATTATACTGCATCTGCCATGCATTTGCCCACTCACCCAGCCTATCCAAGTCACCTTGCAGCCTCCTAGCATCCTCCTCACAGCTAACACTGCCCCCCAGCTTCGTGTCATCCGCAAACTTGGAGATGTTGCATTCAATTCCCTTGTCCAAATCATTAATATATATTGTAAATAGCTGGGGTCCCAGCACTGAGCCTTGCGTACCCCACTGCCTGCCATTGTGAAAAGGACCCGTTTACTCCTACTCTTTGCTTCCTGTCTGCCAGCCAGTTCTCTATCCACATCAATACTGAACCCCCAATACCGTGTGCTTTAAGTTTGTATACTAATCTCTTATGTGGGACCTTGTCGAAAGCCTTCTGAAAGTCCAGATATAACACATCCACTGGTTCTCCCTTATCCACTAGTAGTTACATCCTCGAAAATTTCTATAAGATTCGTCAGACAAGATTTACCTTTCAAAGATCCATGCTGACATTGTCCAATGATTTCACCACTTTCCAAATGTGCTGCTATCCCATCTTTAATAACTGATTCTAGCAGTTTCCCCACTACCGATGTTAGACTAACTGGTCTGTAATTCCCCGTTTTCTCTCTCCCTCCCTTTTTAAAAAGTGGGGTTACATTAGCTACCCTCCAATCCTCAGGAACTACTCCAGAATCTAAAGAGTTTTGAAAAATTATCACTAATGCATCCACTATTTCTGGGGCTACTACTTTAAATACTCTGGGATGCAGCCTATCTGGCCCTGGGGATTTATCGCCCTTTAATCCATTCAATTTGCCTAACACCACTTCCCGGCTAACCTGGATTTCACTCAGTTCCTCCATCTTATTTGACCCCCGGTCCCCTGCTATTTCCGGCAGATTATTTATGTCTTCCTTAGTGAAGACAGAACCAAAGTAGTTATTCAATTGGTCTGCCATGTCCTTGTTCCCCATGATCAATTCACCTGTTTCTGACTGCAAGGGACCTACATTTGTTTTAACTAATCTTTTTCTCTTCACATATCTATAAAAACTTTTGTAGTCAGTTTTTATGTTCCCTGCCAGTTTTCTTTCATAATCTATTTTCCCTTTCCTTTTGACCTCCTCTGCTGGACTCTGAATTTCTCCCAGTCCTCTGGTTGGCTGCTTTTTCTGGCTAATTTGTACGCTTCATCTTTTGTTTTGATACTATCCCTGATTTCCCTTGTTATCCACTGATGCACTACCTTCCTTGATTTATTCTTTTGCCAAACTGGGATGAACAATTGTTGTAGCTCATCCAATGTTTAGGTTTGTTTATTATTGTCATGTATAGTGAGGTACAGTGAAAAGTTTTGTTTCTGCACGCTACTTGAGTTTATTATTGTCTCATATACATAAGCAGAAGATACAGAGTGCAGAATATAGTTCTCAACATTCTAGAGAATGGTAGATACTGCACAAGCCATCACAAGTACTGACCTCCCTACCATCGAAAGGAGGCACAGGCTCAGAGTGTCACCTAATATCATGAAAGACTCACACCACCCTGGCTACACACTAATTTCTTTCCTACCATCGGGAAGAAGATACAGGACCCAGAAAACAGTAGCCACCTGGTTCAAGAGAGTTACTGTAGATTTATCTCTTAGGGCTAAAGGAATCAAGGGATATGGGGAAAAAGCAGGAACATGGTACTGATTGTAGATGATCAGCCATGATCATATTGAATGGGGGTGCTGGCTCAGAGAGCTGAATGGCCTACTCCTGCACCTATTTTTCTATGTTTCTATGTTCCAAGAACAGCTTCTTCTTAGCAACCATCAGGTTCTTGAATATTACACCACCCCAACCTCAGCATTTATGAACTTCTATGGACTGTACGTTTGGTTGCATGATGGACTTTGGCATTTGCATTAATATGATTACCTGGTATTATGGTTATTCATTTATTGTATTTTTGATTATTATCTGTATGTCATTATAAGTACGGATCTGTTAAGCTACAGTATGTAAGAATTTCTTAGTTCCATTGTCATTACATATTACAATTAAAATTCTTGACTCATGAAATATAATTTATATTTTGTAAAACCATGTTGACAGATTGATTACATTAAGCCTCTCTAAATGACCAGCTATTTCTTCATTGCCGACAACATACGTGAAGCTATCAGGATGGTAGTTGTCTGCTCTTTGTCTTCCTTTTGTTTTTCAATTTTTAACAATGTAATCACATTTATGATTTTCTAATCCATTGGTACTTCCCGGAACTCAGAAAATTAAAAAATATCACAAACAATGGCTCCGCTTTCTCTGCAGCCACTTGCTTTAAAGTCCTTGGATGTATCAAGATTTGGTGCCTTGTCTGCCATTTGTTTTTCCAATACCTTATACCTCACATAAGTAAATGATTGTTACAAGCTGTTCCACTTGAAACTAGGCCATTAGAAATCCTTGCGTTATTTGCCAACAGAAGACAGATGCGAAATATTGATTCAATTTATTATCCATTCCTTATTTTCCATTATTAATTCTCCAGTCTCCGCACGGGAGACTGGTGACTAAATTTAGAGCACATGGTATTGGGGGTAGGGTGTTGACATGGATAGAAAATTGGTTGGCAGACCGGAAGCAAAGAGTAGGAGTGAACGGGTCCTTTTCAGAATGGCAGGCAGTGGCGAATGGAGTGCCGCAAGGCTCGGTGTTGGGGCCGAAACTGTTTACCATATATATTAATGATTTTGAAGAGGGAATTAGGAGCAACACTAGCAGGTTTGCGGATGACACAAAGCTGGGTGGCAGTGTGAACTGTGAAGAGGATGTTAGGAGGTTGCAGTGTGACCTGGACAGGTTGAGTGAGTGGGCAGATGCGTGGCAGATGCAGTATAATATAGATAAATGTGAGGTTATCCAATTTGGCGGCAAAAACAAGGGGCAGATTATTATCTCAATGGGGTTAGGTTAGGTAAGGGGGATGTGCAGCGAGACCTGGGCGTCCTTGTACACTGTTCACTGAAAGTTGGCTTACAGGTACAGCAGGCAGTGAAGAAAGCTAATGGAATGTTGGCCTTCATAACAAGAAGATTTCAGTATAGGAGTAAAGAGGTTCTTCTGCAGTTGTATAGGGCTCTGGTGAGACCACATCTGGAGTATTGTGTACAGTTTTGGTCTCCTAATTTGAGGAAGGACATCCTTGTGATTGAGGCAGTGCAGCGTAGGTTCACGAGATTGATCCCTGGGATGGCGGGACTGTCATATGAGGAAAGATTGAAAAGACTAGGCTTGTATTCAGTGGAGTTTAGAAGGATGAGAGGATATCTTATAGAAACATATAAAATTATAAAACGACTGGACAAGCTAGATGCAGGAAAAATGTTCCCAATGTTGGGCGAGTCCAGAACCAGAAGCCACAGTCTTAGAATAAAGTGGAGGTCATTTAAGACTGAGGTGAGAAAAAACTTTTTCACCCAGAGAGTTGTGAATTTATGGAATTCCCTGCCACAGAGGGCAGTGGAGGCCAAATCACTGGATGGATTTAAAAGAGAGTTAGATAGAGCTCTCGGGGCTAGTGGAGTCAAGGGATATGGGGAGAAGGTAGGCACGGGTTATTGATAGGGGCCGATCAGCCATGATCACAATGAATGGCAGTGCTGGCTCGAAGGGCCGAATGGCCTCCTCCTGCACCTATTTTCTATGTTTCTATGTTTCTATGTCTCACTCTTTACTCTTTACACCAACTTCAACTACTCTCTTACATTTTAGTCCCTGGAAGCTCTTGCTGTTTATCTTTTGATATTATTTTCTAGTTCAAAATCAAAATCTCAAGATCAGTTTTGCCCTTCTGCCCTTTTTAGTTTCTCTGTTAGTTCACATAGAATTCCCAGTCCTCTGGTCTACCATTAGTGATGCTACATTATGGGCTCCATCCATGATTTCATATTTGTTTTTAATCTCCTCAGTTAACAACACATGGTTCACCTATCTCCAGGAATAGAATTTCCTAATTAGATACATTTCTGCTGAGTATACACAAAGCATATAAATTAGTGATTAATGCAGAAAACAGAAACCAATAACGAATATCATAGAGGTATAGAATACCCTCAATTTTGGGTAATTTAAAGGATGCAGCCATTAGTGGAAAGGCCGGTCGGTATTTAATCTTCAACCTGATGTTTATCAGCCTGTCTCACCTGCTGAATGATATCAGAACAGCACAGATGAATTAGTACAATGCAGTTTGTAGATTTGTGCATGATGGCTACACCATGTACTGCAATGGACCGAGTAAGAACTTTGGGTGATATAAATGCTTTGTCTTGTGGTGTCAAGTTTCTTGAGTGTAGATAAAGTTGCAGTCATCCAGCAAAGAGTGTTCCAACACAATCTTGGCACACCTTGCATTTGGTGAAAAGACTTTGAGGAATTATTTCTTGCAGTCTCTGCCTTGCACTTTTGTCCATGATATTCATGTGATTGGTCCAACTGAATTTATGGATCATCTTAACCCTGAGTTCTGAAAGTGAAGGAATGGGTAAATTGCAAAGGAAGTTATCATGTTTACTCATTTATTGTTAGAGATGCTTGTGTGGCATGAATGTTATTCTGCCACTTTAAGCCCAAGTCTGAATGTTATTAAGATCTTGCTGTATGTAAGCATTAACTTTTTTTCTGAGAAATTGCAAATGGAATTGAACTTCTCAGTGAATATGCTCATTATGATATTTTGCTAGAAAAGGATTACTTGAGAAATAGCTGAAGATGTTTGGGCCGAGGCAATAGCCTGGTAATCCTCTGGTGTGATGCCTTGGTGCTGGTATGATTGACCATCACAACCATTTGTCCTTTGTACGAGGCATTTCTCTAATCACTGCAGCATTTTTCCCAGGCCCCCACTAACACGAATTTTACTGGTTCCTTGATACTGCCTTGCAAACACCGCCTTGATGTGAAGGGCAATCATTTCCACATCACCTCTACGGTTCAGCTCCTTGATCCACATTTGGACCAAGATTGCAGTTGTTTAAAGTAAAATACATGGCTTTTCTTCATAATACACCTACTTCCCGTTCAGATATCTCAAATTGTTTTACAGCCAAATATATCCCTTAAAGGTGCAATTATAATGCAGGAAAGGGAAATACTGCATTAATTTGCATATAGCAAACTTCCCAGTGCCCTGATAATTTGGTTAAGGTATATTATGTGACGGATACATTTAAGTAAGGGGTTGTTAGGTCTTCTTTGAAAAAAAGTGTTATGAAACCATTATAAAAAAGTGTTATGAAATCCAAGTGAGAGAGAAGGCAGAATCTTAATTAAATATCTATTTTGAAGTACAGTTCCTCCAACTGCTGAGAAAGCACTACGTTAAAATATCACTTTGGATTTTTGCGTTGATTCTTCACATTTCTGCTTAGAATCTTCTAAATCAGCTTTATCAACTAACCCATGGCTGCCACTTCAAACCATTAATGACAAAAATTGATTGAACAACAAAATACATTGATATAAACACTTGCAATACACGAAAGGTGCATCATCAACCAATACTGCTTTGGTAAAGTAACAGGATGAAACCTTAAACTTAGTAACAACCACTAGGATTGTAAATACAACTTGGAAAACATGTTATAAGGAATGTTAGTAATGCATTTTTCAAATGGGTCCTTCTACTAAGTTCATAAATAATAAAATCTAAGTCATCGGATGATACTAATTGCTAGTTGTGAGAGCAAGGATAGTTTTGACAAAGGTCTGTCATGGTCTTTCTTTGTTATCTATCTTTCACTGTCGTCTTGAATCCAAATATTTATCTATAAATTTAAATTATTTCACAACTGTGGTGCATATATATATATATATATATATATTTGTTTGTTTACCTTAACTATTCTTGTGCACATGCAAACCAGCTGGTAAGTGACACAACACTGAGCCTGTTAATATGCTGGCATCTCAAGGGACCATGATATAGGATTAAAAAACAAATTTGTTTTTGCAAAGTAGACAATTATACAACTGATTCAATTTTAAAACATTAGAAACAGGCTATCTGGCTGCATCATTCATCGAGATCATGGCTGATCTTGTACCAAAACTACATTCATGTGCTATTGCCATTTTTTTGATTATCTGATTATTTCAAGAAATAGATAGTTCATCGTTTTAAATTAATCCAATGAGTAAATGTCCATGGTCTTCTGGGGTATGGAATTCAAAAAGCGTTTTCAAGACAGTTGGATTTAGTTCTTATGGCTAAGGGAATCAAGGGATATATAAGGAGAAAGCCGGCACGGGGTACTAATTTTGGATGATCAGCCATGATCATATTGAATTATTATCTGAATGGTGGCCGATTAGGAAAAGGGGAGATGCAACGAGACCTGGGTGTCATGGTACACCAGTCATTGAAAGTAGGCATGCAAGTGCAGCAGGCAGTGAAGAAAGCGAATGGTATGTTAGCATTCATAGCAAAAGGATTTGAGTATAAGAGCAGGAAGGTTCTACTGCAGTTATACAGGGTCTTGGTGAGACCACACCTGGAGTTTTGCGTACAGTTTTGGTCTCCTAATCTGAGGAAAGACATTCTTGCCATAGAGGGAGTACAGAGAAGGTTCACCAGACTGATTCCTGGGATGGCAGGACTTTCATATGAAGAAAGACTGGATAGACTCGGCTTGTACACGCTAGAATTTAGAAGATTGAGGGGGATCTTTTAGAAACTTACAAAATTCTTAAGGGGTTGGACAGGCTAGTTGCAGGACGATTATTCCCGATGTTGGGGAAGTCCAGAACAAGGGGTCACAGTTTAAGGATAAGAGGGAAGTATTTTAGGACCGAGATGAGAAAATCATTTTTTACACAGAGAGTAGTGAATCTGTGGAATTCTCTGCCACAGAAGATAGTTGAGGCCAGTTCATTGGCTGGATTTAAGAGGGAGTTAGATGTGGCCCTTGTGGCTAAAGGGATCAGGGGGTATGGAGAGAAGGCAGGTATGGGATATTGATTTGGATGATCAGCCATGATCATATTGAATGGCGGTGCAGGCTCGAAGGGCCGAATGACCTACTCCTGCACCTACTTTCTATGTTTCTATGAATGACGGTGCTGGCTCGAAGGGCCACCTGCACCTATTTCCTATATTTCTATGTATCTACCACATCAGTGAAGACATTTCCGCTAATTTCAGTCCTAACTGGCCTATCACTTACTCAGCGACAATAACCTTTGGTTCTAGACCCCTCATCCAGGCTAAACATCCTCCCTGCATCCACTTTTCACTGTACCTCGGTACATGTGACATTAAACTCAACTAAACTGAACTTATCAATTCCTGAAATAGGTTTGTAGGTGTCATTCTACTAAATTAGAGAGCATATTTGCTAGTCTATCTTTACTTTTATCGCAAGCCAATGATCTGTCATGGACCAACCACATTAATGCAATAGCAATGAAGGCACACCAATCCTCTACATCCTGAGGTGACTAAGAAAATTTGGCATGTCTCCCGTAACTTTCATAAATTTCTAGTGATGCAACATGGTTGCATCACTCCCTGGTTTGGGACAGCTCTGCCCAAGACCGACAGAAACTGCAGAAGGTTGTAGATGTAGCCCAGTCCACCACACAGACCAGACTTCCCACCATTGACTCCATTTACATGTCATGTTACTTCGGAAAAGCAGACAACATAATCAAAATCTTGTCCCACCCCAATCATTCCTTATTCTCCCTACTCCTGTCTGGCAGAAGGTATGGAAGCTTGAAAGCGTGCACCATCAGTCTCAGCAACAGCTTCTTCCCATCCATCATCAGGTTTCTGAATGATCGTTCCATAAGCTAGGGTACCGTCTGATTCACCTCTACCCCATTGAGGACATTGAACTTCGTCGAAGGAACTGACGCGCTACAATACACTACAATATTGAGAACTTATTCTTTACTCTGTATCTCCCCCTTTGACCAACTATTGTACTTAAGTTAGAACTGATTGTATCTATGTATGGCATCTGATCTGTTCGGATGGCATGCAAAATAAAAGCTTTTCACTGTACCTTGGTACACGTGACAATAATAAACCTAAACTTAATTCACAAAACTACTCAGTGCCTTTTTAGTTACAGAAAATAAAGAATTGCAAGTGCAGCCTCGCACCTACTTTGGGAGCTCATAATCAACTGAAGAATGGAAAAGGAATGTTCGGTCTAGCAAACAATATTCCCTTCAGGAGCCGCATAAAGTTGCCCCAAAGGAAAATCGCGAGGAAATTGTTCTGCAGATGTCTGAATTATTATATGCAAGCAAATTAAAATAAAGACCACGCAATTTTCTGCATTCCGCCCAGAGCTTTCATAACACTACTCAGGCTGAACGTCCCATATTAAAGCACATATTTTCTTATGGCACTCCTTTTATGAATATCTGAAGACCAAACTACATTTTACGTTACATTCTACATCAACCACATTTCCACTTTGTGAGTTTACCTTTCAAGATGATATTTAACTAGTGTTACTTGTGCATCAGTACATCATGTAAAGATCCAGATTAGCTATCAAAGTGACACATCGACAAGAATCACCAACACATCTATGATTGCAGGTGCTGTCACCTTGCCTCGCTCGGTCGAAGTGTATCCGACACACTGCGACAACAAGTTGTTTTTCATTTCTATTTACGTGTTTTGTTTTGCCTGTCGACGTTATATCTGAAAATATGATAGCCAAGGATTGCACACCTTTCCTATCTCCGCTCATACTGCCTTGTGACAACGCCGAGCCGTGAATAGATAATTAAAACCAGAAAGGGGCTTTTCCCCGACCCGAAGCATCGTCCTTCCATTTCCCTCCACAAACACGTTCAATTCCTCCAGCATTGACTTTGTTTTTGCCCGCCGCTTACCGTTCGTGATCGTTGACCAAGTTGTCAGGTTCTCGCACCAGCTGTCAACCGCGGCCTAGGCCCGGCCTTCGGCCTCCACGCCCAGCGCCGTCGCCACAAACCGACTCCTGCGTTTGAAAAGTCCGCCCGAGCTCGCGACCCCCGCCCGCGCCACATCAGCCCGGTCCTTGCTCGAGCCCAGCCACGTGGCTGGCAGCCCCTTCAACAGGCAACGCGGGGTCTAGCGTCGTCCAGTTGACGGTGGCGTCGCATCTTAGTTGACAATTCTCTACATTATTTTGGGCGCAAACACCAAAAATGTGAACCATCGGCTGTACGTACAATATGTCGATAGTTCCTGGAGGTAAAGGCTTTGCGAACTTAAGTTGGATGACTGTAGCCAGATCCGCAGTCCCGAGTAAAACAAATACGACGCATTGTCGTTTAAGAATCAAGGAAATCAATCTTGGTTTCAACCTATCCTCAAATATTAGGAATTCAATGTGGTGCTGCAATACACAATGGAATGAAATTACATATGTGTAGGAAGGAACTGCAGATGCTGGTTTAAACTGAAGATAGACACACAAAACTGGAGTAACTCAGCGGTTCAGGCAGCGTCACCTATTCCTTTTCTCCAGAGATATTGTCTGACCCGCTGAGTTACTTTTATGTCTATCATGAAATTACATACGTTCCTTAAGGAACCTAATTATTAAGAAGGGCCAATCCTTCCCCCAAAGCGTCCTTTGCGCTTGTTCATAGTAAATCTTTAACGTGGCCAGACATTTTTCAATGTTTGAGACTCAAAGCGCTGGAGGGACTCAGCGGTCAGGCAGCATCTGTGGAGGGATTGGACAGGCGACGTTTCGGGTTGGGATCCTTCTACAGATGTCTGAATGTTTTCTTTGCTAATGCCCACATTACCGAATCGTTTTATTGAAGTTCAGTAGTTTAATGTAATATTGGCGAAAAACAAGAATCGTTGCTGTAAGTAGCAATGTTACAAGTGAATGTTCAAGTCTGCAATTTATCCCATCAGATAAAGCATAAAAAGAAGTTTAATTTGACATCTAATTCACTTTCATATCTTCAGTATTAAAAAGGTTATGGCCATTTTCATACTCGGAAATTGTTCCCTATTGCTTTTCCATTGACTTAACACAAAAGCTGTGATCAAGGACAGTCAAAAGCCCATAACTTTCTTAAAAATTAAGAGAACTGAATGAAAATTTCAGTTATTATAGATTGAAGCATTCCGAAACAAATATGAAACAATCTTACTTGGATGACCTGAAATTAAAGCATATAATTAGTTAGTTACCCAATTTTAGCCAATTACAAAATTCAATTACTAGATCTAAACATCTATCCATTTCTTAAGAAAAGGTTAACATTTTTAAAAAGCCTAAGTGTCCAGATAACATTCACACAAGAATTCACAATATAACATGATTTTTAAATCTCATTGTCATGAATTTATGGGCCAAATGGAAGGAATTTAGTGTTTAATTCCTGTAAATTAATGGGCATTTAAATCATCTTGCGAGTGGGATTTTGTGGAATGCGCTGGTTTGGAACGTTGCGGTTGCAGTGAATTTAAACCCCATATCGGCAGGAAAAACACTGCCGGTTCGTATATTTACATAATCACATTTTCTCAATGTGAAATTTTGATTAATGGCACCCTAAGAAGCAAGTTTATATGATAAAATAAACGGCATACGCCTTGTCCCCTACGTGAGATCCGTACCGTTGTCGGCGTTGACGGCATTTGAAGATGATTTTAATTTTACTCCAACAATTAAATTATCCAGCGCTAATTTTAATAAACTTAATAAAACGGCAGTCGAAGCGATTTTTCTTTAGCAACTAAACAGCCTGACATAGATCGATTTGAATAGGCTGCAGAAAAATCGCATTTTAAACCCGCCCCCCTCTCAAAGGCGCCAAAGTCGCACACACAGGTAGTGGCAGAACTGCAGCGCTGCTGAAGGTAAGTTTTGTAACATACCTACTGTAAGGCGTTTGCATCTTTATGGGTGTTGACTGTTCTCTGGGCTACAGTGGATCCCGTCAATCCAGCACGATTGTCTGGTGGTACCAGGTGAGCAGATTTTCCATAATGTCGGGTGTAGTGGCCATTTGGCTTGTTTTGCATGTCATTGATGATGGCATGTGCCTTTAAATTTTAGACTGGCCGTTATATTGTGGGTGGGATTTATGACGTATTTTTGGGCGTGTTTTGGGCTATGTAGCTTGCGCAGAAGTTCAGTATTTAGATTAGTTTGGAGAGACCATGGAGAAAGTTTACCCTTCGACCATGCGAGATGTAACGGAGACACGATGAGTTTTCTAATGTTTAAAGTAATAAGTTGGAGTTCGTTTAGATCGTCGAAGACGATGAGCTCTGGACCAAGAAGAAAAACTGCTCGTAGTTGGATCAATTCCACAATCGAGGTCCATCAGATTTCAAGGCTTTGAAAACCCATTGGAACAGAGGAAGATGGGTGAAACTTCATCTCAGTAAATGAGTACTAGATCGAAACCAACTACTATTGGAGCGTCTGGATGCTCGAGACAAACCAATAGCGGACCACGCTTTTTCGAGGTGTGGTGCACAGGCTCGAGCAAGTCAATTTGAATCACAGAGGCATGTTTATCAACAGGTGGAGCCAAGCCAAGCTTATCAGGATGGGTTATTGGCATTGGTAAAAATTCAAACTGAATTCATAGCTCGACAAAATACCTCTCTCATTCTACCACCAGCAGAATTTCCTATGTATGGTGGAGATCCTTTGCAGTATGAGGCGCTAATTTTAATAAACGTAATAAAACGGCAGTCAAAGCGATTTTTCTTTAGCAACTAAACAGCCTGACATAGATCGATTTGAATAGGCTGCAGAAAAATCGCATTTTAAACCCGCCCCCCTCTCAAAGGCGCCAAAGTCGCACACACAGGTAGTGGCAGAACTGCAGCGCCGCTGAAGGTAAGTTTTGTAACATACCTACTGTAAGGCGTTTGCATCTTTATGGGTGTTGACTGTTCTCTGGGCTACAGTGGATCCCGTCAATCCAGCACGATTGTCTGGTGGTACCAGGTGAGCAGATTTTCCATAATGTCGGGTGTAGTGGCCATTTGGCTTGTTTTGCATGTCATTGATGATGGCATGTGCCTTTAAATTTTAGACTGGCCGTTATATTGTGGGTGGGATTTATGACGTATTTTTGGGCGTGTTTTGGGCTATGTAGCTTGCGCAGAAGTTCAGTATTTAGATTAGTTTGGAGAGACCATGGAGAAAGTTTACCCTTCGACCATGCGAGATGTAACGGAGACACGATCAGTTTTCTAATGTTTAAAGTAATGTTGGAGTTCGTTGAGATTGTAGTAACGAGTTGGAAGACATTTGAATGTATCTTACTATTTTCTATCAACAATAAAGCATTTATTCATCAAAAGACTGTGTTTGGAAGACTTATCTGTAAAGAAGCTCTGAAGGTCTCTGTGGGTGAGCTCGCATGCGTTTCAAAGACATTCCCCTTAACCATGCTCATCTATTCAGCGGCTAGAGGGTTAATTTCTCGAACGATATAGAAATTGGCCGCTACATCGGGTGCAAATACTCCACGCATTTTTAATTCAACTTTTTGTGAAACATTTTGCTGTAAAATAATATTTTTCCACTGCACTTGTAAGTTTACAAGGAGCTAGGGAAATGTGATCCTGATAAGTTTCAACGGTGGACACAAAATGCTGGAGTAACTCAGCGGGATAGACAGCATCTCTGGAGAGAAGGACACCAATCTTGTCGGCGAGCTGGCAGCCGTGCCAGCAGCGTGTTAGTTTTGTCTACTTTTTTTGTTTTTTAATGTGTGTTTTTAATGTCTGTGTGTCTTGTGTGGGGGTTGGTGTGGGGTGGTAAGGGGGAAACCGCTTCGGTCGCCTCCTCCACGGAGAGGCAACTTATTCCATGTCGCCTCCCCCGTGGCCTAACATCGAGGATCAGTGCAGCCTTTCCCGTAGACGCGCACGGGGCTTCAGCAGCGGGCGCAGCGAGGACCCTTTTGCCGCAGAGCGGGCGAGCCCTCGCCAGGGGTCGCCGGAGCGGAGCGCTCCGTTCGCTGGCCCGCTGCAGCCTGAGGCCGCAGTCTGCAGAGCTCCAGCTGGCGCTGCGTCCGGAGCCTGGGATCCCTCGTTGGGGACCCCGGAGGAGATGAAATCAGCGAGTTCTGCATGGGTGCAGTGGTCAATGTAGCGGAGGTAGAGTTTGAGGATAGGGCCAGTGTATGCCTGGAACAGTGATTGTTCAATGTACCCTACAAAGAGGCAAGTATAGCTGGGGACCATGCGAGTGCCGATAGCTACACCTTGGATTTGGAGGAAGTGTCTAAGAGTCGAAGGAGAAGTTATTAAGGACCAGCTCTGCTTGGTGGAGGAAAGTGTTAGTAGACGGAAACTGTCTGGTTCTGCGGTCGAGGAAGAAACGGAGGGCTTTAGGGTCCTTCCTGGTGGGGGATGGAGGTGTAGAGTGACTGAGCGTCCATAGTAAAGATGAGCTAGTGGAGGTCTGGAAAACAAGTCATTGAAGAGACGAAGGGTGTGTGTGGTGTCTTGGACATAGGTAGGAGGGATAGGACCAGGGAGGATAGGTTGGAGTCGAGGTATGTGGAAATTAATTGAATGGGACATGAACAAGCAGAAACAATGAGTCTGCCAGGGCAGTTCTGGTTGTGGATTTTGGGAAGAAGATAAAATCGGGCCTTGCTGCTTTGAGGCTTCGAGGCTTTGGAGGGAGCCGGAAGTAATAAAATCAGAAATCAGAAACCAGCATCTGCAGGTACTTTTTATTATGTGTTAGTTAATGATTTTCCTTTGTGTAAGAAAGGAAGTAGAGAGAATCCAGGGAATTATGGGCCGGTGAGCCTCACGTCAGGTGAGGCGACGGCTCGGCCCGCTGGTGAGTGGTGGAGTGGCGAGGGTCAGTGGAGTTGCTGGCGGAGGCCGGCGAGGGGCGTAAGTATCAAAGTTTCAAGGGAATGCAGCAAACAGAACCCAGGTCAATTTAAAAGGATCTCAACGAATACACAGAAGTACGGGAACAAGGGGCCGGATAATTGGTTATGAAATCAGCAGCCGGCCAGCCAGATACCGAACTATTAGGATTTTCAAATAACTGGATAGCGAATTATCGGTGCTTTACATAGAACGCAGAACAGTGCAGCACAGGAACAGGCTTATATGCCCACAATGTCTGTGCCAAACATGATGTCAAGACCATCTCTTATCTACCTGCACATAATCCTTATCCCTCCATACATATATCCAAAAGTTTCTTAAATCCCACTATCGTAAATGCCACAACCACCAACCCTGGCAGCTGGTTCCAGGCACCCTCCATGTAAATAAATTACTCGGCACATCTCCTTTAATCTTTGCTCCTCTCGCCTTTAAGCTAAGCCCTTTAGTATTTGTTACTTCTATCCTCGGGAAAAGGTTCTGACTGTCTACCCTATCTAAGCCTCAGAATTGTATATACTTTTATCGTGTCCATGCAATCTCTGGCATTGTAGAGAAAACAATCCAAGTCTGTCCAACTTCCCCCTGCAGCTAATACCCCCTCTTCCAGGAATCATTTTTGTAAACCTCTTCTGCATCTTTTCCAAAGCCTCCACATCCGTCCTGTAATGGGGAAACTAGAACTGTATGCAATCCACCAAATGTGGCCTAACCAAAGTCTGAAAAAGCTGCTTCATGACTTAATAGACAATAGGTGCAGGAATAGACCATTCGGCCCTTCGAGCCAGCTTCCTGACTCTTATACTAAATGCCCTGACCTATAAAAGCAGGCGTACCATATGCCCTCTTTATCAATCTATCTACTTATGTTGCCATTTTCAGGTAGTTATAGATTTATATGCCAATATTCCTGTGTACATCAAGGCTATTAAGTGTCATGCCTTAGTTGTTTATATTCCCCTTACCTTTGACCTCCCAAATTGCAACACCTCACTTGCTCGGATTAAATTCCACATGTCATTTCTCTGCCCCTTTCTGTAGCTGATCTATATCCCACTGTATATTTTGACAGCCTTCCTCAGAGTCTGCGATTCCAGCAATCTTGGTATTGTTTTACAAAAGTACTCTCCAACCCATCTACATCTACGTCCAAGTCATTTTTATACATCACAAACAATAGATGCCCCAGCACTGATCCCTGCTGAACTCAGTTGCTCAAAATCTCCAGCATGAATATTGTCCTTCCACCACATTCGTCTGTCTTCTATCAATAAGCCAGTTCTGAACCCCATGCATTTTAATCTTTTGGATTAGGGTACCATAGGGATTTTTACCAAATGCCTTATTAAAATCCATTCAGGCTTCAGCCACCGCCTTACTCTCATCGATTACCTTTGTCACCTCTTCCAATAAATTGATCCAGTTAGTACGACATGACTTGTCATATACAAAGCTATTCTCACTGTCCTTAATTAACCCATTCTCTTCCAAATGTAGTAAATCCAATCCCGAAGAATCCTCTCCCATAATTTCCCTACCACTGACGTGAGGCTCACCAGCCCATAATAGTAAGATTAAATGAGGACTTACCAGTTTGAAGTTTGATCTTTATTTTATGAGACGTTACGTTGGTGATTACGTGAAGAAGCCCCGCCAGTCCGCATGCGCGTCAATCTTCAAAGCAGCGGTGTGAAATCACAGGTAACAGTAATTGAAGTAACATAGTAAGATCAGAAACCTAGAACTACCAGATGACCTTTGTGAGAGGGTTGGGAGTGGAGGGCACGTAATCACCAAAGTAACTCCTCATAAAATCAAGATCAAACTTCAAATGGGAAGTTCTTGTTTAATCTTACTATTTTACTTCGGAGTCACGTGAGTGACTACGTGAAGATTTCAAAGCTCTGTGATTTCCTGGTTCGGCAATCGGTTTATGATAACATTTTTGAAAAATCAATTCACTTGACCACCCTGCGGCCGCGAGGATTTGGTCGATGGGGTCGTCCATTGCCCTGGCCGCCGACGTTGATGCCGCCCTGGTGGAATGAGATTTAAAATTGTCAGTGTCAATACCTGCATAAACCATAACCTGCTTCAGCCACCTTGAAATGGTCTGAACCGACACTTTCTTATGCGTTTTTTTTGTGGCTAATAAACAATGCTGATTCCACACCTCTGAGGGATCTAGTGGCCTTGATATAATATATCAAGTGTGACACCACACATAGGCGTGAATCCATGGGGTATGCCGAAAATATGATCTTAAACCCTGTCACCCTGGTCTGCTCTGCTTGAGTAGATCATAAATGTAAAATGTAATGGCATCTGCAGACTCTTCCATCCTGTCTAGCCGCAGCTTCTGCAATGTCTGCACCCGTTGTGCTGATACCAGTGCCTTGAGCATGACTACCTTCATGGTGACTTTGGCCAAAGACAGAGAGGTGACGGGAGTCCACTGACGAAGTAGCATGAGTACCATGCTTACATCGTGGTATTGGGTCTCACCCTCTAATCTCTCGATTTATGAAAGGAATTTTTAATTCCAATCCTCCCAGATTTGGTAATCTGGGAGGATTGGAATTAAAAATTCCTTTCATAAATCGAGAGATTAGAGGGTGAGACCCAATAGAATATTGTTCTGATCCCATCCACAAGTATGAGGACAAGACACTTCTGGCTGTATTGATCGCACTATAGCTTAACCCTTCATCGAAATAGAGAGTTGCCAGGAATTCTAGCACATCTGAGATGCCTGCCGTGTGATATGTAATATTCTCTTGTAAGCAGAACACCTCCCATTTCCTAATATAAGAGATATACTGCATTTGGCTGCTATCCCTCCAGGCCGCAGTAATCACATCCACGGTTCGATCGGATAGTCCTCGCCCCAGGTATGGCCTTCTTGGCGACGAGGATGGGATAGAGTTTGTGAACTCATCCTTTAAATACAGTGCAGGACTGTTTTGCAACACGCAGTATTATTTAACAGTTTAAACAGTAAATACGGAGTTGTGTCGCAGTTGTTTGCGAGCTGGACATAACAGGCCTGCAGATCCGTCTATGTAGGGGACTGTAGTTTAAAACAGCAGCTGGATAAATCGGCGAGAGTTTGTCAGGCTATCTCTATATTGTGTCTACGTGGCAAGATGTCGTCCTTGGGAATGTATAACATTTTAGACTGAGTTTTGTTTTGTCGAATTCCTCAAGCTGACTAGTCTTTGTACAGTTTTAGGTGAATTGTTACACCAGAACAGACAGGAATTCGGGGTTTTTGAATGGACCTTTTATTTTTTTTAAAAGAGAACGACACGATGGCAGCGTCCACGGGCTACATTGGAAACCTTGACACTTTTGACAAGAGTAGAGAGCCGTTCAGCTCCTATATGGAGAGAGCAAACGTGTTTTTCACTGCAAACAATATTGGAGATTAGTGGTGAAGGAGAGATAGTGACTGAAACAAATAAGGCCATTTGAGAATGCATGAAAGCGATTCTGCTCATGGAGATCGGTCCTGAAGTGTACGGCACACTCGTGAATCTCCTTGCACCCTTAAAGGCAAAAGACGTGCCATTCAATTACATTATAAAGAAGTTGGAGGAGCATTTCAACCCAGGGCCTCTGGAAATTGCAGAAAGCTATAAATTTGGCACGAGGAACCAGAAGCAGAATGAGACAATCAATGAGTACATTGTTGCCTTGAAAAACTTAAGTTTGCATTGTAACTTTGGAACCTTTCTTGGATGAGCACTACGCGACAAATTTGTCTATGGTCTAGTGGAGGACAAATTCAGTCCAAACTCATGAACACTCCAGATCTCACATTTGAGAAAGCATGCAAGATTGCTACCACAAAGGAGATGGCATCAAAGAATGCTCGCGAGTTTCGTCCACCATGAACTGCAGTGGCCGTTTACAGTCACAAGGCAGTGCCTATGGCCAAACCAGGAGGCGCTAAACCAAAACCAAAGTATGGCGGGGAGCCGAGTTCAGCCAGTTGTTATTGTTGCAATGGTAATCACTCATCCCAATTTTGTCAGTTCAAAATGGCCAAGTGCTATTACTGCCAGAAGAAAGGCCATATCGCCTCAGCATGTCGGGCCAAGCTTAAAACAGGAAACCAACAATCTGCGGGAATCAAGCAACAACATCGGAGAGGAGTTCACAACTTGGAGGTGAACCCAGATGTAAATGAACTTGGGTTATACACCATTTATGCAACCAACATCGATAAGCCTACAACCAGCCAAGGAAAGGACTTTCGTACTAAACTATTGATTAATGAACAGTTAACCTATATGTGTATTGACATGGCAGCAGATTGTTCGGTCATGAGCAAAGACCTGTACGAAATAAAGTTCCCACAGATACCATTGTTTGAGAATAAGGTCAAGCTGAGAACATAGAAACATAGAAAATAGGTGCAGGAGTAGGCCATTCAGCCCTTCGAGCCTGCACCGCCATTCAATATGATCATGGCTGATCATCCAACTCAGTATCCCGTACCTGCCTTCTCTCCATACCCCCTGATCCCCTTAGCCACAAAGGCCACATCTAACTCCCTCTTAAATATAACCAATGAACTGGCCTCAACTACCTTCTGTGGCAGAGAATTCCAGAGATTCACCACTCTCTGTGTGAAAAATGTTTTTCTCATCTCGGTCCTAAAATACTTCCCCCTTATCCTTAAACTGTGACCCCTTGTTCTGGACTTCCCCAACATCAGGAACAATCTTCCTGCATCTGACTCGGAACCTACTCGGGCGAAGTTTTGGAGACTTGGACAAATGAACTGTAAAGTTCAGCATAATGGTCAGTCAGTAACACTGCCCATCATAGTAGCCAGCTACAGAAATAAACCAACCCTCCTTGGAAAGGATAGGCTGAGTAGAATAGAATTAGACTGGAAGAACATTTCAGCGTCGATTTGTCCAAATCACGTCTTGAAAACGTCATAAGCAAACATGCAAACATTTTTGCTGTCAGTTACACGGGAATAACAGGATACTCTGCACACATTCGACATAAGCAAGATGTGAGGCCTGTGTATTGTCGACCAAGACCTGTACCATATGCACTAAAGCAACAAGTGGAGGTAGAACTCAACAGATTAGAGCGTAATGGAGTACTTGTGAAGACAGACCAGAGTAACTGGGCAACGCCAATTGTAGCTGTACCCAAGGCTGATAAAACTGTTAGAGTATGTGGTGATTACAAAGTCACAATCAACCAAGCCGTTGATGACGAACAATATCCGTTACCAACCTCGCAAGATCTGTACGCAGAACTTAGCAGAGCAAGAGTCTTCACTAAACTGGATTTGTCTCACGCTTACATCCAACTCAATGTCAATAAGGAAAGTCAGCAGTACTTGACTATCAACACACATAAGGGCGTGTATTCATATACAAAGCTGCCCCATGGCGTGAAATCCTCCCCGAAAATGTTTCAGTCTGTCATGGACCAAATATTACAAGGCATTCTGCACTGTGTGTGCAACCAGGATGACCTACCAGAAGGCATGGTAGAACATCTGGAAATCCTCGAACTGCCACAATGTCAAACTGCGTCAAAGTAAATGTGCATTTGCAGTCAGAGGTGGTCTACCTTGGACTCAAAGTAGACGCCAACGGACTTCCCCCTGTGAAGGCGAAAGTGGAAGCAATAGTGAATGCTCCAAAACCCAACAATGTGTCAGAGCTACGATCATTCCTTGGGATGGTGCAGTTCTATGCACGATTCCTTCCAGATTTAGCAACGGTGCTAAAGCCACTTCATCATCTGCTACAAAAAGATATGAAATGGATGTGGGGAAAGGAACAGCAATGCGCATTTGACATCTGCAAGGAAAACTTGACAAGTGACAAACTTCTTGTTCACTATTATACGACACACGAGATGAAACTTGCTTGTGATGCTTCAAGTTATGGTGCAGGTGCAGTGATCTCCCACATAATGAATGACGGGCAGGAAAAGCCTATTGCTTTTGCATCCCGCACCCTGTCATCGAGTGAACGCAACTATGCGCAGATAGAAAAGGAAGCACTCAGCATTGTGTTCGGAATCAAGAAATGTCATCAGTTTCTTCTCGGCAGACCATTCACCCTGGTGACTGATCACAAGCCACTATTAGTGATACTTGGTCCCAAGTCAGCTATACCTTCCATTGCGGCATCAAGGATGCAGCGCTGGGCAATTTTGCTGTCCCAGTATGACTATAAGGTGGAGTATAGAAGCTCCAAGTGCAACGCAGTTGCAGATGCGTTGTCCCGGTTGCGCATGAGAACTCTGACGTGGGAAGTGAGAACTCAATCTACACAATGCATGTTGTAGATGAAGACTTTCCAGTGACTGCAACAGAAATTGCAGCAGAAACAAAGAAAGACAATGTGCTGAAGTGGGTTTATGAAGAGACATTGAACGGATGGACTGAAATCGATAGTGGATTGAACTCAGTTCTGAATTCAGAGCTGAAGCCTTTCCATAATCGACGCCATGATTTATCATGTGAGCAGGGATGTGTTAAGTGGGGTTACAGAGTGGTTGTACCAGAGTATTTGAGAAACAAAATTATGAACGAACTTCATGCCGAATATCCTGGCATAGTAAGCATGAAGTCAATTGCTGGAAGTTTTGTGTATTGGCCTGGTATTGACAGTGACATCGAGTCACTGGTGAGCAAATGTAGCGTCTGCCAAAATTGCTGGAGTAAACCACCAAAAACAGCAGTGCAACCCTGGTCATGGACAAGTAGACCTTTTCAGAGAGTTCATGTCGATTTTTGCGAAAAGTGTAATGATCACTTTTTGGTGCTGGTAGATAGTCATTCCAAATAGATTGAGGTTAAACATATGGGGTCAAGCACTACTACTGAGCGTACCATAGATGAGTTGAGATCAATTTTTGCATGCCATGGTTTACCGAAAGATCTTGTTTCTGATAACGGGCCTCGGTTTCGTTCAGAACAGTTCAAAGAGTTCATGCAGCGGAATAGTGTAAAACACACACTTGTTCCCCCATACCGTCCAGCCTCCAACGGGGCAGCGGAAAGGTCTGTTAGAGTTGTCAAAGACGCTCTCAAGAAACAGGTTTTGTGGGGTAGTTCAAAGCTCAGCATGAAACATTGTTTGGCTAGTTTCTTGCTGAAGTACAGAAGCACACCACACACAACAACAGTTTACTAACCTGCAGAACTGTTGATGAAGAGAAGGCTAAAATATGCGTAAGCCTAGTTCAACCTAATTTGGCTTTGAGAGTTGAACAAAAACAATTAAGTCAGAAACGCCATTTTGACTCCCACAAAAAGGAGAGGTACTTCAAGCCAGATGAGCAGGTTCGTGTTCTCAGTCCTCCCAACAAGTCCAGTCGAGACAAATGGGATGTTGGGAAAATAGTGGAAGTGTGTGGAACAAAAAGATACTTAGTTGAAGTTGGAGATAGGATCAAAAGTGTTCATGTTGATCAAATGATTCCAGCCAAAGATGAACCAAAAACTGAGCATGAAGTTCTAAACCCTGAGTCTTTATCTGAAAGTGAGTTGGAAGAGCCAACTGTGATTGAAACACAAAGTTCAGTCAGTACAGGCAAATAAACAGATTCCTCTGGTCAAAGTCAGAGTACTAAAACAGAGCCAAACAAGCCTACATTTGAGTCAACACCTAAACCTGTTACTGTTAGACGATCAGGCAGGATCCGTAAACCAGTAGTCAGATTAGGTTTTTAAGTTAAGTAACTCACTCTAGGTGGAAAGAAAATGTGTAAATATGTAAAATAAATATATTGTGTTATCATTTAAGATTTAATGAACACTGGTTAAATCAAGTATCACAACAAGAAAATTGTAACTGTGTACTTAGATGTAATACTTTAAAAAGGGAGAGCAGTGTAATATATTCATGCATATTCATGTATATGCTAATGAGTTGGTGTTGTATATAAGTAGGGAATGTTCGGTAATAAATCTCGCTTATGAACCAGGCAGCCTGCGTGTCAGTTGTTATTCATTCTGCCGTCCGGAATATAACAGTAAGCACCCTTTATGGGCGATTATTTGCAATTATTTGGGTTTGCAAGCAAAGAATTTCACTGTGACTTGTCACATGTGACATTAAGTATTCAATTCTAATTCAAATCAATTCAATTGATCAACTAACTTTTAAACAACTCCCACATCAGGCGTGGATTTTCCCAATAACGACTGCTCCCAATTTACTATCCCTCGATCCTGCCTGATAATGTTTAAATTTGCCTTTCTCCAATTTAGTACCTTCCCACAAGGTCAAGACTTATCCCTATTCAAAGCAATCTTAAAAATTATGGAGGTTCCACTGGATGTCCATTCATCTGGCCAGGCTTGTTTCCCAAGAAAATTCCCAGTATCTTCCTTTCTCAGGTTGGATTATCCACAGATGATAGACACAAAATGCTGAAGTAACTCAGTGAGACAAGCAGAATCTCTGGATAGAAGGAATGGGTGATGTTTTGGGTCGAGACCCTTGTTCAGACCGAGAGTCAGGGGAGAGGGAAATGGAGAGGGAGAGGGACTAGCCACATATTCTTTCAGGAAACCCTCTTGGATACATCTGATAAATTCTGCCCCTTCTTAGCCATTGTCACTGAGGAAGTCCCAGCAATATTGGGGAAGTTAAAAGTCACCCACTACAACAGCCCTGTTGCTTTGGCATCATTCAGTAATCTATCTACATATCTGTTCCTCTATCTCTCGCTTGTTATTGGGGACCTATAATACAATCCCATTAAAGTGCTTGCGCCTTTCTTATTTTTTAGCTCTACCCATACTGCCTCAGCAGATGAACCCTCCAGTATGTACTCTCCAAGTGTTGCCATGACATTCTTCATGATTAGTACCGCAACCCCAACATCTCTTTTCCCTCCCTCTCTATCACATCTGAAGCATTGAAACCCTGGAGCGTTGAGCTGCGCTCTCACAACCACTTTTCCGCTATGGCGACATCATAGCCCCAAACACTGAACCAGGCTCTAAGTTCATCAGCTTTACCCACGACATTCCTTGCATTGAAATAAACACATTTCAGCCCGTCATCTTCAACCTCTCCCTGCCTGCCCTTCTTTGTTTAGAGATCTCAAGGACCCTGTCGAAATACAGCTCATCAAACCTTACACATGCTTCCTTTTCCTTTTTGACATTTGCAAGATCTCTCATCATCCAAGGTTTGTGAGCCTTGTCATGCTGTATTTCTCTTCCTCACAGGAACACGTTGATCCTGAATTCTGACCAACTGGCCTTTGAACAACTCTCACATGAGGGATGTGGACCTGCCCAATAAAAGCTGCTCCCATTCTACTCTCCCTAGCTCCTGCCTAATACTATTATAATTAGACACCCCAGATTAGCCAAAGTAGATGGGAAAATAAATCGATGATGAAACAAAGCATCAACAAAGGGATATAGATAAGTTAAATTATTGTGCAAACATTTGGTAGATTGAATATAATGTGGGGAGATGTAATGTCCTTTACAATAGGAGGGAAAGGAAAACACAATACAAGGTTTCAATTTCCAGGAGAGGCAGAGGTTCACCTGCACCTCCTCCAACCTCATCTATTGCTTCCGCTGTTCCAGGTATCAACTGCTCTAAATCGGTGAGACCAAGCGCAGGCTTGGCGATCGCTTCGCCCAACACCTCCACTCAGTTCGCATTAACCAACCTGATCTCCCGGTGGCTCAGCACTTCAACGCACCCTCCCATTCCGAAGCTGACCTTTGGCCACCGCTATTAGTGACTCCCCTAATATTTTTGGTATTCTCCGTGGGAATAAGACACATAAGCTTTATGCAGATGATCTCTAACCCTGAGAAATCTATTCCGGCAATAGTAGCTCTACTTAATCAATTTACTAGTTTTTCTAGACGGTGGTTTGGCACTGCCGAACCTTAGATTCTACTATTGGACAGTTAATGCTCGCTATCTAACGTTTTGAACAAATGATTTAGTAGATACCCAATGTCCAGGATGGATACATCTTGAACGTGATTCTATGCAAAGGCTATCATTGGCTTCTATTCTAGGGGCCTCGTTACCTTTTAAAATTAGATTGAATAAATATACGACTAACCCAATAATAAGACATACACTCCGAATATGGTTTCAATTTCATACGTTTTTTGGATTGAATGATTTTATCTTATTGAGTCCTATCATATCTAATTTTTCCTTCCAACCTTCTAGTACTGATCAAACCTTTCTGTTATGGAAGAGGAAGGGATTAGTAGCTTTTCGTGATTTGTTTTTGGATGGTTATTTTATGACTTTTGAACAACTCTCCAATAAATATAATCTACCTAACTCACATTTCTTTAGATATTTACGTTAGACATTTTTTGAGGGCTACTCTACCCTTTTTTCCGTTACCACATCAAACCGAAATCTTGGAAACAAATTTACATTTGAACCCCTATCAGAAGGGCCTAATAACGACTATTTATGAGTTGATTTTGAAATTTTAAAAAGATACATTTGATAAAATTAAGAATGACTGGGAAAAAGAACGTCAAATTTCTCTATCTAGAGAAATAGGGGCAGATTCTTCAATTAGTTAATACTTCCTCAATGTGTGCAAGACACACTTTGATACAATTCAAGGTGGTTCACATATGTCAAAAGATGTTAGCTTGTTTTAATGGTCATATAAATTCTACCTGTGACAGATGTAATTCTGAAGTGGCTTCATTGATTCATATGTTTTGGTCCTCCCACTTTTTGGGCTACCAATGTTAGATTCTATTCATCAGTCCCGTTCCACCCATCGGTTGATTGCTTTTACCACATTAATTGCCAGAAGATCTATTTTATTTAAATGGAAAGACTCTAATCCTCCGACCACACTCCATTGGTACTCTGAAACGATATCATGTTTAAATTTAGAAAAAATTAGGAGTGACATTGTTGAACCCTTGGTTAAATTTGATAGGACTTGGGGAAGATATATTCAACATTTTCATACGACATAAATTGTACCCTCTCCAACTATTATAATAATTACGGTGGAACGGGCTTGACGACAAACGGACATAAATTGTTGAAATTCTTTGCAGCCCAAGTTCTGTTTTGCTTTTTAATAAGTTTAGGGGGGTTTTGTTTTTTCTCTTTTTTTGTTTTTTCTTTTTTTTTTTCTTTTATCTTTTTGTTTTTATATATAGAAGTTCTCTTTTAAACACTTTACTAAATTTACATAGAGACCGGCAGGTCTATATTCAATGTGTATTTTGACACTGGAATCATATTTAGGTTATACCTGTTATCAATGTAACCCTGATCCCTATGTATCAATATCATTGTTATGTTTATCATAATTTTTTTGTTGTCTTGTTTTTGCTTTTGAAAAAAACTAATAAAAAGATTTTAAAAGAAAGGAAAAAAAAATTGGTAGATTGAATATAATGTGGGAAGATATAATGTCCTTTACAATAGGAGGAAGAAGGAAAACACAATACAAGGTTTCAATTTCCAGGTGAGGCAGAGGTTCACCTGCACCTCCTCCAACCTCATATATTGCATCCGCTGTTCCAGGTGTCAAGTGCTCTACATCGGTGAGACCAAGCGCAGGCTTGGCGATCGCTTCGCCCAACACCTACACTCAGTTCGCATTAACCAACCTGATCTCCCGGTGGTTCAGCAGTTCAACTCCCCCTCCCATTCCGAATCCGACCTTTCTGTCCCGGGCCTCCTCCATGGCCAGAGTGAGTCCCACCCAGGGCTCTCACTTAACTTTTTTTCTCTGTTGTCAGCCGGGCAAGCTAGGCAGCTTTTTAGGTTGCCAAATGATAGTTTAGGTGGTCATATAAGACAGCTTGCATGACACGTGCGATAATGTGCTCGGATGAATTGCGTAGTTACCAGTCGTGTTATGCTCAATGAAGCATTCACATATTATTTCTGCTTCAAATAAAGTCACAAACTAAACATATTCACCAATCAAGTCATGATATATACAATGACATGCAGTAAAATTATAATACGGTATCTCAACTCTTTTTATACATTGCAATGAATGTAATTTCTATTATTTCTATCCACTTCCAAACAAAAATGTGGTTGGATTATTCAGCGTATGATCAACCAGTGTCAACAAATCCTGGACCATGGTAACATATATACTTAACCATGCACACTACAGATTGATGCAAGCATGTTTTCTGTGAAGGACCGAAAATTAATATGGCATGACCACAGCATGGGTCGTTATTGCTATTGGTACATAAACACTCTCACCTCCCATATAATTTATCTACAACAAAATATACAGGTTGCAAGGAAATTTCTAAAGGCATTTTATGATAGTAGCTGTTAAAACCCGACTATACCCATCTGACAGGTTAAACATTACACTAACTGACAAGAGATGGCCAAGGAAATAACTGCAGCAAATGTTCTTATGGCAATATGTTTAAAGGTGTCAAAACGCCACATTACCAGACATTCAGATTAGATGTATGTGTTGTGAACAGCAACGAAGATACCCAGTTTGTATGCACCAGATTTAAAAAAAATTATTGATAAACGTTGTTTCCATCATTCCCACTTCATAATTAACGTTAAAATTTCAACTGAAATATCTCCTGACCAAATTTGTGATGTATATGACCGACTGTAGAAGTAGAACCTGAATAAATCCAATGTATAGTTGTGAATGTTGTTCATTAAATAACTATAGTACTGATACTCCATATTAAGACCATTGATTTGCCGTTAAAATGAATTCGGTAATAACGTGTCAACGGTAGCAGTGACAATCAAACACTACGGTTTTAATGTACAGTGTGGTCTGTGCAGGATGAATGGGGGGGATAACTACAGGATGAATGGAAGGTTCACTACAGGATAGATGGGGGGGATCAGTGCAGGATGGATGGGGGAGATCAGTGCAGGATACATCGGGGGATCAGTACAGGATGAATGGGGGGATCAGTGCAGGATGGACGGGGAGATCAGAGTAGGATGAATAGATTGTGGGGGAGGGGTAGATGGGGAGGGGAGCACATGGTATGTCAGTGAGGACTGAATAGAAGCGGGAATTGGGATAAGTGCGGGGTGGAGAGTAGGGGTCCCAGGATAAGGGGGGTGGAGGGGGGGGGGCATACAAGAGAGGGAGAGGAGAAGGGTCAGAGGAGATGGGGAGGGCTGCTCGGACAACACCGGCATCATGGATAAATGTGAGATTATCCACTTTGGTGGCAAAAACAGGAAAGTAGACTATTATCTGAATGGTGGCCGATTAGAAAAAGGGGAGATGCAACGAGACCTGGCTGTCATGGGACACCAGTCATTGAAATTAGGCATGCATGGCAGGCAGTGAAGAAAGCGAATGGTATATTAGCATTCATAGCAAAAGGATTTGAGTATAGGAGCAGGGAGGTTCTACTGCAGTTGTACAGGGTCTTGGTGAGACCACACCTGCAGTATTGCATACAGTTTTGGGCTCCTAATCTGAGGAAAGACTGAGGGAGTGAGTGAATGACTGGCCCCATAGAGGGAGTACAGAGAAGGTTCACCAGACTGATTCCTGGGATGACAGGTCTTTCATATGAAGAAAGACTGGATAGACTCGGCTTGTACTCGCTAGAATTTAGAAGATTGAGGGGGGATCTTATAGAAACTTACAAAATTCTTAAGGGGTTGGACAGGCTAGATGCATGAAGATTGTTCCCGATGTTGGGGAAGTCCAGAACAAGGGGTCACAGTTTAAGGATAAGGGGGAAATCTTTTAGGACCGAGATGAGAAAAAACATTTTCACACAGAGAGTGGTGAATCTCTGGAATTCTCTGCCACAGAAAGTAGTTGAGGTCAGTTCATTGGCTATATTTAAGAGGGAGTTAGATGTGGCCCTTGTGGCTAAAGGGATCAGGGGGTATGGAGAGAAGGCAGGTACAGGTTACGGAGTTCGATGATCAGCCATGATCATATTGAATGGCGGTGCAGGCTCGAAGGGCCGAATGGCCTACTCCTGCACTTATTTTCTATGTTTCTATCATCGCCCCGCTGCCTTGGCCGTCCCTGTCCACCGCCAAGTGCCGCCGCCAAAGGGGGAGGCAGTAGGGATCTCCTCGCCACCGCCTCCCCATCTCCGCCAGCCAAAAGGAAGGTGTGGGGCCGAGCGGCGCAGGTGCTTCAGATGGCGGAAGGGGACCTCCCCCTTCCTCCGGCCTCGGTGTGCGGTAGGGTTTGTTTTGAAAGCGGTTATCGCCGTTGGCGGAGTGGCAAGCAGGGGCCGCTATGTGGGCGGGCGGGGTGCCTGAGGAGGTGGAGATGCCGTCGTCGCTGCTGTGCGGGGCCAGTCATTCACTCACACCCTCTGTCACCCCGCACTACAGCCGTTGCCCCGGCAAACGCAGCCTACGGTGAGCGCGGCCCACAAACCTCCCCGCGCCTTTCCCTCCTTCACTGCAAGTTAGCAGCCCTCATATCTGCAGTATCAAGCCGGGCAAAATGACACGGTTTTTACGTTGCCCGGTGGGACTTTAGGTGGCCATTGGCAATCGGGCAACCGTTAATTTCGAGCCCTGGTCCCTCCGCAAATTGGAGGAGCTGCACCTCATATTTCGCTTGGGAAGTTTACACTCCAGCGGTATGAACATTGACTTCTCCAATTTCAGGTAGTCCCTGCTTTCTCCCTCCTTCCCCTCTCCTTACCAGCTCTCCCACAGTCTACCGTCTCCGCCTCTTCCTTTCTTTTTCCCGCCCCCCCCACGTCAGTCTGAAGAAGGGCCTCGACCGAAACATCGCTATTCCTTCGCTCCATGGATGCTGCCTCACCCGCTGAGTTTCTCCACCATTTTTGTCTGCATTCAAGGTTTCAAGGTCAGTTTATTGTCACATGTACCAATAAAGGTACAGTGAAATTTGAGCTACCAATTAAATGGAGTGAGTAAAACATTATTACTATACAGATGGATCTGGGAGTCATAGTGTTGTGCTGCATAGAAGCATGCCTTCAGTCCAGATACCCAACTACGCTAATCCACGGTGTAGCATTTGGCATATCCATATCCCTCTATTGCTTTCCTATCCATGGATCTGTCCAAATATTTTATTGATTCCTGTTATTTAACCTTTCTCGACCACCTTCCTAGGCAGATTATTCTATTTATTTACCACCCATTGTGAGGAAAAACCTGCACATCAGGTCACCTTTAAATATTTCCCTCTCACCTTAAACCACTGCCCTCTAGATTTTGATGCCCTTGTAAAAAGACTGTAGCTATATATCCTATCTATGTCAGTTCTCAGCCTTTTACACTCCAGTGAGAACTATCCCCGCCTATCCAATCCTTCCTTGTAACTAGTCTTTGCATATGTAATGCACAAGGACCCCCAGATCCCGTTGTACTTCCACTTTTTCCAATTTGACACCATTTAGATAGTAATCTGCCTTCCTGTTTTTGATACCAAATTGGGTAACCACACATTTATCCACATTAAACTGCATCTGCCCAATCAATTCCTTCTTGACATGAAGCTCATAGACTACCTAATAATCATACAATAAACACAACAGCAAATGCAAAACAACATAATGGTGCAAAGACAAGTGGAAACTCAAATCTGCCTACTCAATCTAGCATGTTGGATCTTGAATGCCGAGACATCTGGCTGCCAAAGGTGAAATTGCTGTTTCAATGATGTACTAAGTTGCTCCCAATTTTTATATGTAACTATCACCAGATCATTGTATTTTCGTAAAGAAATTCCGCTTTGTTCATTATAAAAAATTGCCACATTTCCTCAATTCATAAACACACATGGCGTACTCAGTAAATGTACTGTTTCGTGTACAATAAACCACTGTGAGTCATATGCTTGGCTGCACCTCCAATTGCCAAAAATATACTGTACCTTTAATCAAAACCTTTGAACCTACAGGAGCGAGGATCACAGTACAGCCTCATTAAGCAAACATCCATGTTTCCGTAGGCATTGCACTGCTGATGTTAAGAGATCTTTGAATTCTTAATTAGGAATTAACAACCTGCAAGGTGAGATTGCATGGGGCACACCCTTGTACAACTCAAAACGTATAAAATTCCAAAAGTAAATAAGAAATATCACTACTGATTAACAGAGCTGATTCACTGCATTTAAGAGCCACGTTCATACAGCTTAGTGCCCCTTGAACGTTATTTTCAGATGACCTTCAAGAATTCAGCATGAATAGTACTATTTATTAATGTAAGTATGCCAAAGTAATCGCCAGAAAATCAGGAGCTGTGTTAGTCAATTATTTTGATATCAACATATAATTCTCGATTTACAATTACGACACAAAGTACGTGCTATAACTCCAGGATAAGCGCTCAACCGGGTGGTGCCGTAATGGCTGCCTCGCCAAGAGTCTGTCTCATCTTTTTCTTCCTTTGTTGTTTTTTAGTATGTGTTAAATGTATGTTTTAATGTTCTTTAGCTTTGTATTATGTGGGGGGGTGGGGGGGTGGGGGAAACTTTTTTAAATCTCTGACATTGAGGAGCTGGCGGCATCTTGCTGGGTGGGGATCGACTTCGGCAGCTCCAACCATGGGGGCCTGCGGGATTTAACATCGTGGAGCTGACGGTCCCTATCAGGGGATCAACCTCGGAGCTCAAATTGCTGCTGCCTGCGGACTTTAAACCGTGGAGCTCGCATTCCCTTGGTTAGGGATCGACTTCGGGAGCTCCAAGCCGCAGGAGCTTCATCCACCCCGATCGCGGGACCTTCGATCGTCCCGACATGGGGGCTTCGATTGCCGGCTGTGGTGTATGTTTATGTTAACTTTTATGTAGTTGTGTGTCTTGTTGCTTTTTATAGTATGACTGTATGGTAAATCGAGTTTCACTGTACCTTTGAACCTTTGAGCAAAGACAACCAAGCCCAAAGCCAAAGTATTAACTATCTAACTGAATATGCCAATTAATGCCAAGGACAATAACTAACTCCATATGCAAAAAAAATAGCTGCCTTCATATTAACCAGCTCATTAAAAAAAACTAATCCTGTTGATGCAAGTATATCAATGGGGTTATCAAAGTGGGCACCTCCCTTCACTGGTGTTTCATTGAGTTAGGCCCACGACACCTCGGGAAGGCTCGACAGTTAGTTCTGGCATCCCAGAACAACCCCCTCAATACCTGCTCTCACCACCTATGCTACCAGTATCTACTAAATAAAGGAAGCTGGAGCCAATGCTCAGTCTAACAAATGCTAAACACTTGCATCCTATCTTCCACGTATCCTAGCCCATCATCAGCAGGTATTGAGGTGGGTTGTTCTGGGACGCCAGAACTAACTTGAGCCTTCCCGAGGTGTCGTGGGCCTAACTCATAGAAATACAGAAACATAGAAATTAGGTGCAGGAGTAGGCCATTCGGCCCTTCGAGCCTGCACCGCCATTCAATATGATCATGGCTGATCATCCAACTCAGTATCCCGTACCTGGCTTCTCTCCATACCCTCTGATCCCCTTAGCCACAAGGGCCACATCTAACAACCTCTTAAATATAGCCAATGAACTGGCCTCAACTACCCTCTGTGGCAGAGAGTTCCAGAGATTCACCACTCTGTGTGAAAAAAGATTTTCTCATCTCGGTTTTAAAGGATTTCCCCCTTATCCTTAAGCTGTGACCCCTTGTCCTGGACTTCCCCAACATCGGGAACAATCTTCCTGCTTCTAGCCTGTCCAACCCCTTAAGAATTTTGTAAGTTTCTATAAGATCCCCTCTCAATCTCCTAAATTCTAGAGAGTATAATAATAATAATAATAATAATAATAATGGATGGGATTTATATAGCGCCTTTCTAATACTCAAGGCGCTTTACATCGCATTATTCATTCACTCCTCAGTCACACTCGGTGGTGGTAAGCTACTTCTGTAGCCACAGCTGCCCTGGGGCAGACTGACGGAAGCGTGGCTGCCAATCTGCGCCTACGGCCCCTCCGACCACCACCAATCACTCACACACATTCACACACAGGCAAAGGTGGGTGAAGTGTCTTGCCCAAGGACACAACGACAGTATGCACTCCAATACAGGGAGTATAAACCAAGTCTATCCAGTCTTTCTTCATAAGACAGTCCTGACATCCCAGAAATCAGTCTGGTGAACCTTCTCTGCACTCCCTCTATGGCAATAATGTCCTTCCTCAGATTTGGAGACCAAAACTGTACGCAATACTCCAGGTGTGGTCTCACCAAGACCCTGTACAACTGCAGTAGAACCTCCCTGCTCCTATACTCAAATCCTTTTGCTATGAAAGCTAACATACCATTCGCTTTCTTCACTGCCTGCTGCACCTGCATGCCTACTTTCAATGACTGGTGTACCATGACACCCCGGTCTCGCTGCATCAAGTCAAGTCAAGTCAAGTTTATTTGTCACATACACATACGAGATGTGCAGTGAAATGAAAGTGGCAATGCTCGAGGACTTTTGTGCAAAAGACAAACAACCAAACAAACTATAAACACAATCATAACACACATATTCTTTTACATAATAAATAATGGATGGAAAAACGTTCAGTAGAGTTAGTCCCTGGTGAGATAGGCGTTTACAGTCCGAATGGCCTCTGGGAAGAAACTCCTTCTCAACCTCTCCGTTCTCACCGCATAGCAACGGAGGCGTTTGCCTGACCGTAGCAGTTGGAACAGTCCGTTGCAGGGGTGGAAGGGGTCTCTCATGATATTGTTGGCTCTGGAGTTGCACCTCCTGATGTATAGTTCCTGCAGGGGGGCAAGTGAAGTTCCCATAGTGCGTTCGGCCGAACGCACTACTCTCTGCAGAGCCTTCTTGTCCTTGGCAGAGCAATTCCCAAACCAGATGGTAATGTTCCCGGACAAGATGCTTTCCACAGCCGCTGCGTAGAAGCACTGGAAGATCCTCGGAGACACTCTGAATTTCCTCAATTGCCTGAGGTGGTAAAGGCGCTGCCTTGCCTTACTCACGAGTGCTGAGGCGTGTGATGCCCATGTCATATCCTCGGAGATGTGGACTCCCAGATATTTAAAACAGTTCACCCTATCCACAGGATCCCCATTTATCCTCAATGGAGTGTACGTCCTCGGATGATGTGCCCTCCTAAAGTCCATGATCAGCTCCTTCATTTTTTTGATGTTCAAGAGGAGGCTGTTATCCTGGCACCAGAGTGCTAGACCAGCCACCTCCTCCCGGTAGGACTTCTCGTCGTTGTCTGAGATCAGGCCCACCACCACAGTGTCAGCAAACTTAATTAATGAGTTGGAGCTGAACCTACCCACACAGTCATGTGTGTACAGGGAGTACAATAGGGGGCTGAGGACGCAACCCTGGGGCGATCCTGTGCTCAGGGTGAGGGACTTCGATGTATTCCCTCCCATCTTGACTACCTGGGGCCTGGCGGTGAGAAAGTCCAGGACCCAGACACACAGGGAGGTTTTGAGCCCCAATTCCATTAGCTTCCCGGCCAGTCTGGTGGGGACTATCGTGTTGAAGGCTGAACTGAAGTCTATGAACAGCATCCTCACGTAGCCTCCCTTCTGGCTGTCCAGATGGGAGAGAGCGGTGTGCAAGACCTGGGAGACCGCATCGTCCGTGGATCTGTTCGGACGGTATGCGAACTGCAACGGGTCCATGTTCCGAGGGAGGAAGGCGCAGATGTGTTTCTTCACCAGCCTCTCAAAGCATTTCATGAGTACCGAGGTAAGGGCCACCGGACGGTAGTCATTCAGACAGGCTGGGGAGGCATTTTTTGGTACCGGTACAATGATGGATTTTTTTAAGCAGGCAGGGACCACGGACTTGTCCAGGGAGAGGTTGAATAATGTAGTGAGCACTGGAGCTAGATGCGTAGCACAGGACTTGAGTACTCGCCCCGAGATGCCATCGGGGCCTGCAGCTTTTCTCGTGTTCACCCGTGTCAGAGCCCTCCTCACGTCGTGCTCGGACAGCGAGAATGTGTGCACATTCGTCCCTTCAGCTTCTGTAGCCAGCCCGCTGGCGGTATTGTCGATAGTCGGCAGACCTGGAGTGGTGTTGCCCCTCTCGAAACGAGCGTAAAAGGAGTTCAGGTCATCAGCTAGGGAGGTGCCGGCACTTGCGGATGAGGGAGGGGTGCTCCGGTAGTTGGTTACAATCCGTAGCCCCTGCCACAGGCTTCTGGTGTCCTGCTGCTCCATCTGTAACTCCATCTTGTCTCTGTACCTTCTCTTTGCGTCCTTCACCGCCCTTCGCAGTCGGTAGGACTATGCCTTGTAGACATCCATGTTTCCTGATGCCAGGCCCGAGTTGTAGGCAACGGTGCAAGCATTCAGGGCCATGCGAACAGACCTGTCTACCCAGGGTTTTTGGTTCGGAAAGGTGCTTACCCTTACCATGGGGACGATGTTGTCAGTTACTGTTGCGATGAAGTCCGTGACTGCTTCCGCGAACTCACTGACGTCACTGGAACTTGCTTCGAACATATTCCAGTCGACATCACTCAGTGCATCTTGCAGCATGGCCTCTGACTGGTCGGACCACCGCTTTACGTCCCTCGTCTCTACCGCTTCCCGAACTATCCTCTGTTTATACTCCGGCAACAGGAAAATGGCAGCGTGGTCAGATTTTCCTAGGGGAGGGAGTGAAACGGCCTTGTAGCCTTTCCTGAACGGTGTGTAGCAGTGGTCCAAGGTTCTCTCCCCCCTGGTGGCACACGTGATGTGTTGGTAGATGTTCGGCATGACCTTCTTGAGATTTGATTTATTAAAATCTCCAGCCACCAACATAGCCGCGTCCGGGTACTTGTTTTGATGTCGACATAGCACATCGTGTAGGGCCGATAGTGCCACGTCGGTGTCCGCCTGCGGGGGAATGTAGACGGCTGTGACGATCACTGAGCCGAACTCCCGGGGAAGGTAGAATGGGCGGCATGAGATCGTCAAGCGCTCCAGGTCCGGCGAGCAGGAACGGGAAAGCATCTTGATATTTCCAGGGTTGCACCAGTTGTTATTGGTCATGAAGCAGACTCCTCCACCCTTGGATTTCCCAGATGCTTCTGTTCTGTCAGCACGGTGGACAGTGAAGGACTCGGTTGGGCAGATTACCTGATCCGGAATCAGCGAGGTCAGCCATGTTTCAGTCAGGCAGAGGATGTTGCAGTCCCTTATGTCCCCTTTCTCCATCTCCCCTATTCCTAATCAGCCACCATTTAGATAATGGTCTGCTTTCCTATTTTTGCCACCAAAATGGATAATCTCACATTTATCCACATTATACTGCATCTGCCAAACATTTGCCCACTCACCCAGCCTATCCAAGTCACCTTGCAGTCTCCTAGCATCCTCCTCACAGCTAACACTGCCCCCCAGCTTAGTGTCATCCGCAAACTTGATATTGCCTTCAATTCCCTCATCCAGATCATTAATATATATTGTAAATAGCTGGGGTCCCAGCACTGAACCTCATCATTGTAACACCACAAATATCACACTTCATAAAACCGGGATACACTTACACAGGCTACAATTACCAAGAAATACATATACTGTATGTAATACTTTTTCTTTCTGCCCTCAAATGACCGTTTCTTCTCCGCAAAATCCACTTACTGCCTTGCTCTGCTGCCTCTGACATCTGCTTTATGGCCTGACGCAAACAATCCACAAATTTTTAGCTCTCCAAATAGCGATGTGGTCGATCTCGCTATGAAACCTGTACTACCCATCTCTACCGGACGTACTCATGCTCGCCATCCTCGTTGCTCAACATCTGCTGCAAACTCCACATATCTAAGCATTTTCCTTTCCTAAGCCTCATCTACTAAGGACTCCCAAGGCATCGCCTGTTCTATAAATGTAGGCATAAGGGTAACAGGCCAATAGTTACCTGTTTTCTTTTCTTTCTTTTTCACATTTGCTGACTATCTTTTTCACTATCCGCTGACTAACTGACCATAACACTATATCAGGCCTCAAACTAGTACTAATTATTTCCTGCGGAACAACAAGCTTTCCTCCCAAATCTACCTGCATCTCCCAATCATTGGCTCCCCGTGACTGGCTGAACTCATACCTGTCTGAAAACCTCCCTCCTCTACCTTTCTCTCCCACCGGCAAAATGAATCGCTGCCCTTTCAGTCCTTATACCCACTGAATTCATCTGTGGTCTCCTCTCAATTGCTTCAGCTAAGCACTTCAAGACCTGGTTATGCCGCCAAGTATACCAACCCTGAGAAAGACTAGTCCTACATCCTGACAAAATATGCCTCAACTTTGCCACCTCTGAACACAGGGGACAGTCCGGGTCCCCACCTACCCATTGTTTGAGGTTCTGCAGTGATGGCAACACATCATAAATAGCCTGTAGGACGACTTCAATAAAGGACCAATTAATCAAGAAATAATGACTGGAAGATTCGTTTTTACTATCTGCTCCTACGTAAGCTATATCTCTTCTACATCCCCGAGTAGTAATGGCGATCAAAAGTTGGACATTGGAAAGTTAAGAAGTTGCCAATTACTGTACATAGCCCTTACCTCATTAGGAAACTTACATGATCCGCCTCCATGCACCACAGGTCCCTCCAGCTAAACCTCCTCTTTTCTATGCTCTCCCAGTTCATCCACTATCCCTGCTTAACCTGAGCTACTGCCCTTATAGAGAAATGCTGGAACCAAAGAACACCATTTGGCACATTTATTAGCACCAATTTACCTATCAGACATAAGATATGTACACATCATGTGGCAATCCCTCATCTCCTTTTATGTTTTTGATTTATGTACTAATGAATATATTTTTTAAGCTAATGAGCTGGACAAAGGGTATAAAACATGTGAAAAAGCCAATTGATGTACACATTATCTCTGTTTCAGACTTCTGAGAAAGTCAGCAATAAAAGCAGTTATTTTCTCCTGCCCAATTTTGAATATTTTTGCGATTACGTGTAGCTCGGTTACCTGTTTACATGGGAATCTTATTTGTGTACTATTTACTTAGGTTGGAATGGGTGTTTCCTTCACAAACTCATGAAAAGTGAGTGTCAGATTATAAGACAGGCAGAGCCATTACAATAATGTTGACATTAGGTTGTGCCTAGATCAAATTTACCCCAGTTAAAAATAATTTTCATTTGCAAATAATTAATTTTCTATAATTGCTAGCTCATTAGATGATCTGAAGGAAATTAGTATTAATCAAAACATGGAACTATAGATGGTAAGCTTGAAAGTTCCCCAGAAACTGAAGATCTAAAGTACCAGGATTTTGAAAGAGATGTCTACAGAGATAGTGGGTAACAATGTAAAAAGGAACACCTTGAAATGAGTAAGAGGTTTGAGCTGAGTCAACATTGATTTATGAATGCAAAATATTTGACTTAGGTTATGCAATTTCTTTCAGATGCTACTAGTAGAATAAATAAGGGACAAACCTGTGGAGATGGTGTTTTTTGAATTTTCAGACACTCAATTCAAGTGATGTTGACTTTATTGTCATTCCACAAGTATGATGAGGTACAGGTGGAAAAATCTTGCAGCAGCATCACATACACATAGACTCAGACAAACATAGAAAACAAATTATATATAAATTGCACATTAATTCTGAAAGACAATAAAAGAAAAAAGAATGCAAAAACAAAATATTGATGCAAAATATAATTTGGAAAAATAAACAAATCTATTCAAATGCAAGAGGTGATCGCAGTATTCCATTGTCGTTGGATTAGGGTTGTGTGTGTCTGTTTATGAACCTGATATATGTAGGAAAGTAGTTGTTCCTGAACCTGGTAACGTGTAATTCCAGGCTTCTTTACCTCCTGCTCAATGGTAGCAGCATGAAGAGGGCATGGCCTAGATGTGGCTTCAGAGTTCCTAATAAAGTCGCACACAGGAGGATAATCAACAAGGTAGAGAACATGGAATCAGGGGTAATATATTGACACATATGGAGAATCGCATTTTGGTCAGTAAGCAACCACGGGAATAAAAACGGATCCTTCTCAGTTGGGCAGGGTGTGATGGGCGGGATATCACAGGAATCAGTGTTTAGACCCCAAGCTATTTACAATATTTATTAATAATTTGGCTGAGATGACCGTATCATATTTCCAAGTTTGCTTTGAAAACTAAACTAAGCAAGATTGTGAGGATAAAATGTGGATTTGGGGAGATAAGGACAAGCTGAGTGTGTAGGCAGGAACATGGCAGACAAGATATAATGCAATGAAATGTAAGGTTTTTGTTTTTATGTTTTATGATGTTTTTATAAGTGATGTACCAAGATTTTATATGTATTTATGATATTTGATATGCAATGCTTTTTTAATGTAATGTTGCCCCTTGTCTGGACCTTGAGTCCGTAATAAAGTTTATTATTATTATTATTATTATTAAGGTCATCCAATTTGACAGATATAACAAAAAAAGGTGTTTTGTTGAATGGTGAGAGATTGGGTGGTGCTGATGATTTAGATTTATTGGCACATGTACTAGGCACAGTGAAATGCTTTGTGTGCATGCTATTCATGCTACACTAGTCCCTAAATGCATTAACTGACGTAAAGGAATAGTGCCAGGTCAATTAGTTTTAAATGCTCTGTTAATACTCATTACATTCAAAGTACCACCTGTAGTATGTTAAAGGCTACATGCAGCAGGTTAATGTACAATTAATTATTTATTGTAATATTTTGAATATGAGATTTCAAGTTCCAAGCATAATATTTCAAATTGACCTTTTCCATTCCATCTTAGTCATAGAGTGATACAGCGTGGAAACAGGTCCTTCAGCCCAATTTGCCCACCTCGACCAACATGTCCCAGTTACACTAGTCCCATATGCCCGCGTTTGGTCCATATCCCTCCAAACCAGTCCTATCTATGTACCTGTCTAACTGTTTCTGAAATGTTGGGAAAGTGTCTGCCTCAACTACCTCCTCTGACAGCTTGTTCCATGCACCCACCACACTTTGCATGAAAAAGTTACCCCTCCGATTCCTATTAAATCTTTTCAACTTCACCATAAACCTATGTCCTCGATCCACCTACTCTGGGCAAGAGACTCTGTGCGTCTACCCGATCTATTCTGCTCATGATTTTACACTCCTTTATAAGATCACCCCTCATCCTCCTGCGCTCCAATGAATAGCGTTCCAGCCTACTCAACCATATCAAAAGCATGAGCAGTCATGGTCTAATCAGCCTGTCAAAATACAACTGTGCAAAAGGACAATTCATTTTTCCAAAATAAATTATGCTTCCTTCTTAGAGATGCAAAATACAGAAAAGATTGATGGCTGGGTGATACTGCGAATATGCCTTGTGACATCTGTAATGACCCATCAAACAGTAAATTATACAGTAGCGATCACTTCTATGCAAATGTTGTTTTGCAATTGTAAATTTGGATTAAAACACAGCTCCTCCAAAGAATGCTTAAGGAGCTCTGCTGTCTCATAATACAGTTGAGAATTCCTCCTGCTATTTGGCCTCGGTCATCTCGATATCTCGAATCTGCTATTTATTTTCCATTTGATAGGCTTGGAGTTGAATGTTCATGGAATATTCTACACCTTTTGCAAGAGAAGGGATGGGTGATGGTTTATCTTAACAAAAAAATATATAGACTGAGTCTCTGATGGGAATGATTACGACTGACAAATATGAAAGAAAAAGATTGAAAAAAAATCAGCAGGCAAAGCGCTCAAGCTCATAATTTCTCCTGTGCTTTGTAAAAGTACTTATGATGTATTAAAACTCAGGAATTTCCTGGGCGTTATGTTTCCCATGAAGAAATGAAATCCACAGAGCTTGTCCATAATATTCAGGTAAACCTAAAGGATTAATAAAACTCATGCTGAGTGCAGACATTGTGTAAAATGGACAATGAGGAATTTCTGGGCTAAAGTGGTATAGTCATCAGAACTATTGGAAACATACCTAAAACATACCACAATCTCTAAAAGTAGCGTATATTTTCACCTTGAAAAATATCACACACAGTCTGGATTTAATTTAATTAGATTATAATCTTATCCGAAAAGAGTTCCAAAATTAATGTAATTACTCAAATATGTCACACATTCAACTTTAATAATCAGGTTTTGTTACAGTTAAAACGGAAACCAATTGATTCTGCCAACACATGGATATCTTCCCTCAGTCTAATCACTCTGGCAGATATATTAAAAACATATGTGTAACAACCTTTCCATTTTTTTATTTGCTAACATTCTAGTGAAGTGTCTTCAGATTTGTTTAGCACTTTGGATGAACTAGGTAAATGCAGGTGGTTATTAAAAGCATTTACTGGTTGCACAATTATTGCCTCATCCTTGTAACAACTTTTTTCTCTGACATTTAAAATGCATTTTGCTTATGTAAATTAATCAATCTGATTGCACAATTTTCCAAACAACTCAAGCAATATGTTTTGTGAAAATCTTTAGTCAAAGTTTTTTCATTGGTAACTTAACTTTCTCGTGAATAAAGGGCTAAATGTTTTAAAAATCCAATTTTTACAAAGACGTTATAACATTTACTAACAGAATAATACCTTTTGGCTTAAAGAATGTCTAGTCTACTATTTCTGTACTTGGAAGGGACTTTATTGTATTAATTACAATACTTTATTTAAAATAAATGGCACATTACATGGCAATGTAAAAATAACACAAATATTATCCAATGCTAGTATTGTACAGGCAGAATATCTGTAAGGGCTCTTTCAGTCGTCTGCTGTAGGTATGGCAGGGGTTCTTGTAAATATGGGAGAAACCACATGAACAGTTTTTCAAGGTTTCCCAGGGTCCTTTGGCAATATTATAGTGGATGATTAGATGAACCTGCTCAAAAATTCACCTACAAAAGCATTTTGATTTTCCCAAATAAAATAATACAAAATACATGAATATGAATTACAGAATAGATTAACTTGAAATGATGTTGTTTAAAAACAATTTGTTAAAAATAGAAGTATAGCTTTTTATGCACTCCTTTAGAATTTCAAAATTAACACTAGTGCACAAAGTAATTGTAATGATTTTCAAAATGTTCACTGCCTAAGTTTCTTATGTTCAGAAAAATTCCACAATTGTTAGTGATAACAAATTTAGGTTAATTTTCACACTTTATCAGAAACATAATCAGAAAAAATCTGTTGAATAAATATTTGGCCAACCTTTCTTCCATAATCTTATCCACTTTTTGAGTAGTTTTTTTAAAGTAAAGCAACAACAGAAGTTTCAAGCTTGATACCCCTGTGGCTAAAATTAACCCCGACATGGCATTGGATTACAAATGTTTAATATTACTAAATGGAATGTCTGATTTTATCTACAACAATATAAAGACAACCTTTGGCAATCCTATGGGAGAGAGATGAAAAACCGAGACACTAGGCATGAGTTAGGATATTTTTAACTATTTCTCAGTTGTTCATCTCACTAAATTATGGTATCACAGTGTTCAATTGAAGTGAAAAAATATTGAGATCACAGCCTCAAGTTCAGTTCATAAAATTATTTACATAAATGTAAGCATCCTATTTTTAAGCAATAACCTTTTTTATTTCTAAACACAATATAATTTTTTTGATTACTGTAAATAAATAAAATTCACATAAAGATCTATACTTTGATTGGTATACAACACGGCCTTATTAACAATGACAGAGTAGTGCAGAGGGTCCCATTTACAAAAGATAATTATTGAACACTTGCACATATTGGCACGAGGTATAAATTAGAAACAAAAGTGACCCAAGCCACTGAAACAATCAACCCTCTAAAATTCAACTGCCCTCTTCAGCAGAGCGAGACTCAGACTTTAGTTTGACAAATTCCTTTGCCACTTCATCATTGGTTCTTTGTGATAGTATTCGAAGGACAGTTAATCCTGTCTCGTCCATGTGAATTCTGCGGCCTAGTGGACACCAGCAAGCACAGCTGCCTTTATCTATAATATCTCGTAGTTGCATTAAAGCAATCCCAATAATACGATCTTCTCTTGCAAAGCAGTAATCCTTCACGCAGACCTGTAGTTCGTATGAATCTGGACCATTTTCATTACCCAATATACTGCAAAAAGAAAAAGAAAAACAATATTACTGAGAAGAGTTTTCTGGTTTAAGGTGAGGTTATTAATGCTGATTATTTTAAAGCAATAAAACTATTTGAAGACAACCAATCACATGTATATATTTTCATTTTTTTAATAATAAGGACTGACATTTCATAGAATTCATCGAAGGTACCATAAAAGTAATAGTATTAATTGATCAGCCATAAGAGATTGCTCGGTCTGCTCGAACTGTAGGGGTGATATGTGGAGGGGGGTGGGGGGAAGGAATGGTGGTGGACAAAGCAACATGGGAATTGCTTATGAGTACTCTCACTTTCCAAGCTTCCATGAACCTCAGTACATTATTGAAATCTGATACCCTGGCGTCTCTCAATAAGTGACCTCTCAGCAAAGTTACAACCAGAGAGACATCATGCACTGTCAAAAATGCAGATATTGCATTGTATAATACATAGATTTTTTAGTAAGCGCACTGCCCGGTTTCTTCATATCATGTGATTTTTTAACATTCAAAACTTCCACTGTTTCACATGCAATTCTTTTGTCTAGTAGCATTAATGTTGCATCTCTGGTTTAAGTTTGGCGTGTTCATCAAAAATCCTCATTTAACCAGGGTTAGTTATCTGGTTTGGGGTGAATAAAATGACATGATAGCAATGATATTCATAATTCAGCACAACAGAAAAAAGTAGGCATAAATAAATACAGAACAGAACTGATCAGTGTGACCATATACCAATGAACTGTTGGGTATCATATTTGTGTATCATATTGGTAATATAGAACTGGTAGATTTATGACACCTCTTTGTTGTGATTCTGGAGTCACTAAAGCAATTGCTTAAAGGCAGCAGATTTTCCTCCTAAAAAAAATTGGCATACTTTATGCAGTCTCAATCTCAATAAGATTGTGCCCTTGGAAGGTGATAAATTGGGCAGAGAGAAGTTTTGCTTCTGATCTAGCAGAAATATAAAAAGATTAGGACATGGTCAAGTCATTAGATTAGGGCCATATAACCTAACCTTATCAGCTTTATTTTGAGGATGCCCAACTGGTCTTGGTTTTGCTGCTTAGTCTGCTGCTGCAAACGGAGACCCTCTTTGGGGTATGGGTAGGTTGGATTATTCAGGAGACGCCAAATTCTAAATTATTAAATGATTTGAGTCCTTTCTTGACTATACATCTATACTGAAATTCCCAATTAAAATATGTTTTTTTCACACATTATTTTCAACCATGTACAAATGATTGTTTACGACACTTAAGTAAAGCTATCATTAAAAATGTCTCATAAAAAAATGATAATTTACTCACAAGTGAAACGTCTCATTGTATTTTGGAGCCCAGTTATTGCTCTTTGATTTTGTAGTAAATTTCCTTTTCTTGTCACTGAGATGTGGACCAATCATTGTGACTTCCACAAATGGGCGAAACATGCCAGTTGTTTGCCATTTGAGATCATTAGCAGCGACCACTGTAAAACATAAATCATGTTATACTGATTCACTAGTTACAACAAGTATCAAATCAAATTCCAGATTAAATTTAGATCCATTTGCAAATCATAGTATTTAATACTGTTCTTGTTAATTTGAATTACTTGGCGAAACTTTGCTACAAGGATATGATTAAAAGAGATATGACAATGTTTAACATTGACACTGACAACGGGGAAGAGGCTGCTGAGGATCGGGGGAGGTGGAGAAAGGTCCCCCAGACGGGTATGAAGAAACATGACAGCAGTGGTTCAAGATCCTGAGGCCAGGTGCCGATACCACAAAACGGCAACAGCAACACACTCCCTAATTCAAACGGCCAGAGACAGCTTCACCTGTGGAAGCTGTAGGAGGGTCTGCCTATCAAGGATAGGCCTAGTCAGCCACAGCAAAAAAAGTAACCTTGTGCCCTAATTTTGCCCACTAATCTCCTATGTGGGACCTTATCAAATGCTTTCTGAAAGTCCAGGTACATTACATACACTGGCTCTCCCTTGTCCATTTTCCTAGTTACATCTTCAAAAAAATTCCAGAAGATTTGTCAAGCATGATTTCCCCTTCGTAAATCCATGCTGACTTGGACCGATCCTGTTACTGCTATCCAAATGTTCAGCTATCTCATCTTTTATAATTGACTCCAGCATCTTCCCCACCACCGATGACAGGCTAACTGGTCTATAATTCCCTGTTTTCTCTCTCCCACCTTTCTTAAAAAGTGGGATAACATTAGCTACCCTCCAATCCACAGGAACTGATCCTGAGTCTATAGAACATTGGAAAATTAGCACCAATGCATCCACGATTTCTAGAGCGACTTCATGTTAGGTAACATAATTTCCTGCCTAATGTGGATTTCCTTCAGTTCCTCCGTCACCCCAGATCCTCTGGCCACTACTATATCAGGAAGATTGTTTGTGTCCTCCTTAGTGAAGACAGATCCAAAGTACCTGTACAACTCATCTGCAATTTCCTTGTTCCCCATAATAAATTCACCTTTTTTGGTCTTCACGGGTCCAACTTTGGTCTTAACTATTTTTTTTTCCTCTTCACATACCTAAAGAAGCTTTTACTATCCTGCTTAATATTCTTGGCTAGCTTACCATCGTACCTCATCTTTTCTCCCCGTATTGTCTTTTTGGTTATCTTCTGTTGTTCTTTAAACATTACCCAATCCTCTTGCTTACTGCTCATCTTTGCTACATTGTACTTCTTCACTTTAATTTTTATACTGTCCCTGACGCCCTTGACAGCCACGGTCGTCCTTTTCTCCCCTTGGAATCTTTCTTCCTCCTGGGAATGAACTGATCCTGCACCTTCTGTATTATTCCAAGAAACACCTGCCATTTTTGTTCCACTGTCATCCCTGCTAGTGTATCTTTCCAGTCAACCTTGGCCAGCTCCTCCCTCATGGCCCCATAGTCCCCTTTATTCAACTGCAACATTGACACCTCTGATCTACCCTTCTCCCTCTCCAATTGTAGATTAAACCTGACCATGTTATGGTCACTGCCTCCTAATGGCTCATTAACCTCGAGGTCCTTTATCAAATCCGGTTCATTACATAACACTAAATCCAGAATTGCCTTCTCCCTGGTAGGCTCCAATACAAGCTGTTCTAAGAATCCATCACGAAGGCACTCTACAAAGTCCCTTTCTTGGGGTCCAGTACCAACCTGATTTTTCCAGTCTACCTGCATGTTGAAATCTCCCATAACAACCACAGCATTACTTTTGCTACATGCCAATTTTAACTCCTAATTTAACTTGCACCCTATGTCAAGGCTACTGGTTGGGGGCCTGTAGATTATTCCCATTAGGGTCTTTTTACCCTTACAATTCCTCAGTTCTATCCATACTGACTCCACATCTCCTGTATCAATGTCATCCCTTGCAAGGGACTGAATATCATTCCTCACCAACAGGGCAACCCCACCCCCTCTGCCCACCTGTCTGTTTTTTCGATAGGAGGTATACCCTTGAATATTCAGTTCCCAGCCCTGGCCCTCTTGCAGCCATGTCTCAGTAATTCCCACAACATCATACTTGCCAGTTTCTAACTGAGACTCAAGCTCGTCCACTTTATTCCTTATACTTTGCGCATTCATATACAGCACTTTGAACTCCATATTCACTTCCCCCCTCGCACCGCTCGCAATTGGCCCTGACCTTACTCTGTTGTCCCTTCTCGAACTTTCCTTCCCATTAATTCGAGAATCTTTATACTCCCAATTTGTCAATCCCTCCCCCTCACTATTTAGTTTAAACCCACACGTGTAGCCCTAGCAAACCTGCCTGCCAGAATGTCAGTCCCCCTCCAGTTAAGGTGTAATCCATCCCTTTTGTACAGGTCACCCCTACCCCAGAAGATATCCCAGTGGTCTATAAATCTAAATCCTTGCTCCCTGCTCCAGCCCCTCACCCACACATTCAGATCCCCTATCTCCCTGTTCCTGTCCTCACTAGCACGAGGTACCGGAAGCAAGCCAGAGATAACCACCCTGGAAGTCCGGCATTTCAGTCTTCTTCCCAACTCTCTGAAGACATGTTGGAGAACCTCCTTCCTCTTCTTCCCGATGTCGTTTGTGCCTACGTGCACAACTACTGCCGGCTGTTCACCTTCTCTCTCTCTCGAATGTTCTGAATTCAGCTCATGACATCCTGAACCCTGGCACCAGGGAGGCAACAGACCATCCTCGCATCTCGTCTGCCGCCACAGAATCTCCTGTCCGCTCCTCGGACAATGGAGTCACCCACCACTAGGGCTGTGCCCAATGTCGGTCTCGCCGGTCGAGTCCCATCTCCAGGATTGGAGCCACCGACGTGACCGCCGCTCGGACTGGAAACATCGTCTCCCCGGACAGTTCCCAAGAGGGCGTACCTGTTTTCATTAGGCACAGCCACCTGAGTCTTCTGCACTCCACGATTTCCACCCTTTCTCTCCGTCACACACCTTGGTTCTTCCCGTATCCTCAGCGTGACTATCTCACTGTAGGTCCTGTCCAGGAAACTCTCGTTTTCCCGGATGGCCCTGAGGTCATCCAGCTGCTTCTCCAGTGCCCCAACACAGTCCTTTAGGAGCTGAAGCTGGACGCACTTGCCATAGTTGTAGCAGCCAGAGGCTCCATCTGTGTCCCTGGGCTCCCACATTCTGCAAGCCTCACACTGTCTCATCTGTCCCGACATGTGTTCACCGCGTTCCGTCCTCTCGAGCTTTATGCGTAGCCTCCTCTCCTCAGCCTCCTCGCCGAAGACTCTCGAGCCAAAGACTCACACTTTACTCACAAGGCCGCTCCCGAAGAGCCGTCTTGCTTATATTGACTGATAAATTGCCTAATTTACCAATTTACCAATTTAGAAACCAAATTCCTTAGTTTTAAATTGTTTTCCCCCTCTGACTCACTTCTAACTCTCCTCCCACTCGGGCTAGAACCAATCACTGCTTTTTCCTGTTTCTCTTTGCTGCTGTTTCTTCAAAATCCACGGAAGCTCTGAGTTATTTTAATCATTTAGCACAGAAGCAGGTCCTTCTGTAAACCAGGTCCATGCCAGCCACCAAGTTTTTATCGATACCGATAACATTTTATAGGTTTTGCCTGCAGTCTTCAACATCATATGCTTATGTCAACATTTCTCAAATGTTATGAGATTATCTATTATTGTGTGCAGCAAAACATATGAAGCGGGTCAGTGATCGATACCAATACACCTGATTAGTATCAGCTCTGTGTTGATCCTGAGCACAGAATTGCATAAGTTCACAATATCTATAGTTGCAGATATCCTAGAGAAACAATTCGCGAAACAATGTCTTTGTAAAGCATAACATCACTACCAACTGCCTTTGTATTTTATTTAATGGCTTTTCAGGATCCTGGATTCATATGGATGATGCATTAACCCTACTTATCACAGAAGCTTTTGAATGATATCAGTTCTTTGCTCATTCTGTTCATGAAAAGGGCAACTATAACCTATTCCATGTAAGCAAATAGGACATAAAAATTAACAGAAGGGTCTCGACCCGAAACGTCGCCTATTTCCTTCGCTCCATAGATGCTGCCTCACCCGCTGAGTTTCTCCAGCATTTTTGTCTCTCTGCAGCATCTGCAGTTCCTTCTTAAACATAAAAATTAACACCCATGCACATTCCCTTACCCTCATTTATAGGGACTGCTCAGGATGTAAATCAAAGACAAACAGAAAATATTTTTTGAAAGATGGAATGGAAAAAGTAAATTTAAAATATCTGTAAAATCTTAGAACTTGAAATCTCATACTAACATTATTCCAATAAATTTACTCATCAAACATTAACCTGCTGTGCTCAATCTTTAACATATTACGGGTTGTACTTTGAATGTAACGAGTATTAACAGAGCATTTAAAACTGTAATTGACCTGGCACTATTCCTTTACAGCAGTTAATGCATTTGTGATAGAAGGACACACAGGTCATGCACATCCACTTTTGCAGCAGACTAAGTAATACATTATATTACAAACTGCACTTGAAAAACAATCTGGTTGCATGCTTGAGGCGTTGCTGCTAATAGGGGACTAGAGTTGTACTTGTTTCACTATCTCAAAGTAATAACATGAATTTATAGTTCCAAATAAATTTGATAGAGGTGTTCAAATCATGACAGATTTAGATAAGGTAAGTAGAGAGAAACTTTTAAATTCATAAATTGAAAAGATATAATAATTGATATTAATACAAATCAAATAAACAGGAATTATACAAGTGTGAGAAAAGCATCCATGCTATAGCCAATAATGAATTTATTAAAGTATAAAAAAGATCTAAAAGTGACAATGAAGAGCATTCAACTATACGTTAACAGTTTACCATCTTTGAATGGAAGTGGTAGGAACGAGAATTTTGTTTTAATTTTAACCGATTGGAGCATGGATTCTCATTAAGTACTTTGGGAACCAATGTACCTTTTGTATATCTATTAATGATGCAGTTCTTACCTTTTACTGTTATTTTGTGTTCTCCTGTTCCCGGATGGGTGAAAAGATCTATTTGTATGGACACTTCACCTACTGGGTCACCCACACCGGAGCCTGATTAATAATTAAAGTATAAAGATGGAACATTTAAATTATTTTATCATCAATGTGTGAAGACATTCACATAAGACAACTATGAAAAGTACTGTGATATTAAAATATATGGTTCTCATGCTTGAAATATTTGATGTCATCCATGCACGACATACCACATATTAGTCATGCGTACATATTGATCAAAAGTAAGGGTTAAAATCCTGCATCCTGGACCGGTTGAAAGAAATCAGAAACTACTGCTTCATTGGTTTTAGTGAAATTTAGTACATTATATAGTGAACATCTAATAATATACTAATTGATTCAATAGTTTCCATATAAGATGTTTACATGTTGTGCTTTAAGAAGTGATAGCTTGTTAAATTATTACACTGAGGTACCAAACCAGGGTCAAATACTAAGATTACCTTTTTTTACTGGAGAGGAAAATTACAAATGTGCACTATTCACCATCTCCAGGAAGTGGAGCAATGACATAATATTGTTTTTAATATTGTAGAAATATGCATTTATTAACATTGGAAATACCATATTCTTTCAATGGAAGCAGATTCCAACCCTTGAGTTTTTGGTTGGATTTTTAAAGACGGTGGGCATTTAAAAAAAAGAATTAATGACATGCAAAGCTTGATGCAAGAATTATTCACATTTTCTAAGTCTTTTTTTACTAACAAAACCTTTCTGTCACTGTTGGAAAAGCGATGGAATAAATTTTATCAATCAGCAGCTATTTCATCCGAATCCTTTAGTTCTGCCCAAAGCTCCATTTAGACACAAGCTTTGACTTGGACTGAATCTGGTGGACTACAGACAAGGGGATTATGTTCCAAAGAAGGGTCTTGACCCGAAACATCACCTATTCCATAGATCCATAGATGCTGCCTTACCCGCCAGTTTCTCCAGCATTTTTGTCTCCCCTCTACTTTAGTGAGGATGTTTTCTGCAATTTGCATCTATCAATCTAAATTACTCACACCACTTTGTGTAAGCACGCTCAGACAATTACAATTAAACAGATTCACTGTAATACTTTGGCGAATGTAATTATTCATTTTGCCATATTTGGTGCTGGGTTGTGTAACAATAAAAACTAAATTGATTTTTTTTTTCGGTTCTCACTGTGCTTTGTTTTCATCCTCTGTACATCATTCTCTTCTAGGGATATGATCTAATCTTCATCAATCACTGCAAGTGTATAGAAAGGAGTTGGAATGTGAGCAAAAGTTTACTTCCTTGCAGTAATCCACTTCTCAATTATACCTTCCCTCCTTGCAAGAACATGAAGTTCCAGTTCAGGAACTCTTTTAGAAATTACATTATTTTGAAATTTGATTGGAGTCTTGCGCTACAAAAGATCTTGTCTCAAAGTAGATAAAAGCACAAGAATTTTATTACAGGTGCACAACCTTTTATCCGAAAGCCTTTGGACCAGACACTTGTCGGATTTCGGAATTTTTCGGATTTCCGAATGGAAGATTTTTAGCGTAGATTAGGTAGGTAGCGCGGGCGGCTTGAAAAGTCTGGAGCGGCTGCCTCCTCCCCGGAGATCGGGGAATCGTTGTAAATCATTGCATAAATGTTAGTCAGTTAGTTTGGAGGGATTTTATGTGGTTGGTGGGTGGGGGGGTGAAGGGGGAAACTTTAATTCTTAGTTCCCTACCTGGTCGGAGAGGCGGGGAGCGGGCAATGCCTTACCGGGTCGCCGTGCAGTAAGCTCTGGAGCGCTGTGGCCGCCGACTCAAAACATCGCGTAGCTGGGGGCTCCGTCCGGCCGCGGGCGGCGCCGGTTGGAGCTCCGACCCCGGCAACTCTACCCCTGGCTGTGCGGCGCTCCAAATCCAGCGCCGCCCGCGGCCGGACGCCCGCAGCCCCAGCTCCGCGATGTTGGGAGTCGGCGGCGTCGCAGCGCTGGGATACCAGCGGGGAGCGGGCAATGCCTTACCGGGTCGCCGTGCAGTAAGCTCCGGAGCGCTGTGGCCGCCGACACACAACATGTCGGCGGCCAGAACGGTGCTGGGGCTGTGGGCGTCCGGCCGCGGGCCGCGCTGGATTTGGAGCGCCGCGCAGCCAGGGGTAGAATTTCCGGGGTCGGAGCTACAACCGGCGCTGCCCGCGGCCGGACGCCCGCAGCCCCAGCTGGGAGTTGGCGGCCACAGCGCTCCGGAGCTTACTGCACGGCGACCCGGTAAGGCGTTGACCGCTCCCCGTCTCTCCGACCAGGTAGGGGACTAAGAATTAAAGTTTCCCCCTTCACCCCTCTCCCCCCTTCTTCACATAAAAGCCCTCCAAACTAACTGACTAACATTTAATCAATGATTTACAGATGTTTAAGTGTCTCCCCGGTCTCCGGGGAGGAGGCAGCCGCTACAGTAGTACAGACCTGGGTTGACCGTGGGTCGTTTCGGGTCAAGTTTGGCGCCAAACGCGAGCTTTGGTGTGCAGACGACATCCTGGAAAAAATGGCCGGTTTTCAGTTTTTCGGTTTCCGGAACTCCGGATAAAAGGTTGTGGACCTGTACTTGAATGGGTGAAACTAACAATACTAGGCAACAAAAGTTTGGTCAAAAATAACGTGCCTATGTATATTAAGATAAGGTCATATGGAGAGAGTATCATTAGTATCGATCAAGGCTCTCAAAATTCAGGATTATTTAAACAGCTGAAAAATATCTGGAGCTAATTAGCTAATAAATATCATAAAAATACTCAATTTTTGCAATGGCAATTTGATCGGTTAATATTCACAATATTTCTTATATCTTTTTTCTTGGTAGTTTACCAAATGATGGGAGGACATACCAGTTCTATGCCCCTTTTGAAATAACACATGGATGACATTTAACCTACCTAATATTTTTGTTGCCAAGCCTTTTATTGATCCCTACCTCCCATGTCACACACTGCCTAACTTAGATGCTCTAACTTAGCAAAAAAGGGTTTAAACTTGATAGTTGATACTCTAGTGACCTTAGCCTAGAATTAAATCAAAATCTGAGGAGCATTTAAATACTATACCAATATAGGGTAAATATGTTGGTTGCTATTGATTCCAACAACATATCAAAAAGTAATACTGGTTATCAATTTCCTATTGTTTTACATATGTGTGCATGAGCTTTACATTTTAATGCTCAGCGAAATGTTTTCTTTCATGATGTTGAATGTTGAAAAATAACGAATTGGAAGACATTATAGAAGACCTTTCTCAAGATATCACTTCTGTTATAATCCAATTATGCATATGAAACCAAAATACTTTGAAGGTCAAATATTATGAAACAGGAAATGCTAGGAACACACAGTAGGAAATCACCTGTGAGAGAAACAGAATGATTACATTGAATTTTTCCATACGGATAGTAGCAAATTAAGACAAATGTACAAGTCATGAGTTTCTGCACATCTTATCGCCGGGAATCTCCGATTACACCCCAGCATCTGATTTGAGATAGTGCTCAGCGGCAAATCAAATTTGCCCACTTTCCTGGCTCAGGAAATGTATTGAAAATCTGCGGCAGATTAGACATGGTGCAGAAACAAGCCAATTCTGATGAAAAAACACCACAGATGGATGGCACAAGAATTACAGATGCTGGCATCTACAGCAAAAAAAGGAGTTGTTGGAGGAACTCAATGGGTCAACAAATGTCTGTGGAGGGAAATGGACAGTCAATCTTTCAGATTAGGACCTTTAATATGGTCTGAAAGAGCAGAAGGGAGATTAACAGTATAAAAAAGGGAAGAAGGATTGGTCAAGAGTTAGCAATCTATAGGTGGATACAGATGAGGAGGGGTTGATTGGCACAAGTCCCTTTCAGTTTCTCCATCTCCAACGCTACTTTTTTCAGATGAGGCTTTCCACTCCAGGACATTTGAAATATCCTCTTTTATAGCTTTGTTTTATATTGTGGTTGACTAAGCCCTCTCCTGCATCATCTCTCATTCTGTATTTCTGCTCTCATCCATCTCCCCCAGACAGAACAGAGATAGATTATTTTGGTCCTTAACTTTAAACCCTCCAGCCTCCGCAACTGCACATTATTCTTCAACATTTCCACTATTATCAACATTATCGCACCACCCGTCAGATCATCCTCTCCCCAATCCATTCTGATTAACCCAAGGACTACTTTCTCAGTGACTGTAGTTCAATCATCTTTCCCCAACCATTCCTCCCCCTCCTCAGACACCTTACATTGCAACTGGGGACAATGTAACATTTGTTAATACACCTCTCTCACCTCCATCCTAAACAGACCTAGATAAAACAGAGATTAATTTGAATCTTGGTGAATGCAATGTGCTCACGTAGAGACCAAACATAGACCTGATAACTGCTTTGCTGAGCACTGCACTAGACCTATTATGGCTATCTTGATGTCTCAGTTGCTAGCCATTTTAATTCTGTTTCAAAATCCCACACAAATCTATCTTTGACCTGAAACGTTAGCTCTGTTTCTCTTCCGGCGGATGCAGACTGATTTGCTGAGTATTTCAAGCATTTTCTGTTTTAATTTAGATTTCCAACATCTGCAGTTTTTTTTATTTTGTTTTTGGTACAATGTTATTTTTGTCACATGTTCCCATATATATTCTCTTGATAAACTGAACCTCATATGTGTACAGTCTTTTGGACAAAGCACACTTAATCCGTATATCGACATTTCAATCATTACGTGTTTTAATACAATTGCTGGGGTATTAATACAGATATCCAAAACTATCTGACTATTTGTTAATAGAAGAAAAGCACAACAACATAGATTTTACATTCTTACTTTCAAACTTCACACCTATTTCTTTAACTACTTCCTCCATCCCAGTATAAAAAGTAAACTTTGTGTTTGTGCATTTTAGTAATTGATCTAGATATAACTTCCGAATCAGTAAAGGTATCTTGCACAATAAAAATGTATTGTACTAGGTTATAAATCGTAAGAATCATTAGCAATTGATATTACAGCTATCAAACACAGGTTTCTGAAACACTCTAGTAATGATGGAAAGGTTTTGATTTATCACGCCTGCATTTTACTAATGTTGTCACAGCTGCGCAACATTAGACTCAGACATACCCTTGTCAGGAGAAGCGTCCACATTAGCGGTGACCCTAATACCCTTTCCACCATGCACTGATTCATGTTATCAAAGTCAGCAGGCAGAACAAAAGGGAGAAGAAAATGAAATAAGAATACAGGTTATATCATCTAGACCTGGAATATAAGAACACAAAAATAATAGGCAGAAATAGGCCATATGGCCTCTCATCTGTTCTGCCATTTCATAAGATCATGGCTTATCTTTTAACTTAGCATCATTTTGCAACAGTGGAAGACGAGAAACCATGGAAATAGGCAGATTTTCCCATTCTCTCGTTCATGCATATTATTGACCAGAAAAACACACCTTGAATGTATCTAGCAGCGCATTCTCAATGCAAAGTACAAAAGACCAGTATAAAATGCGATCATAGTGGCTGCAGTAATGTTTGCAGCAAAAGACCATAACAAGGCATCATAAATTGTGCAAAAAGCAGGTCATTTGTAGCTTCAAATTTTTAAATATACAAAAAATTCATCCTGACAATACAGTGTACCTCCACGTAATGAAGGAGCAACTTTCCTAGAAAATTATCCAGCCGTATCAGCTGTGCGAGTCAAGAAATGAGAGTTGAAAAAAAATGTTTATTTGTTTACTATGTTCACTTAAATTTTGTGCGAGCGAATTTCATTCCATTTCTCAAATTTTTGGGCAGTGGTTTGTGAATTGTGCAAAGAGAGTGGCGGCACTGCCCTAGCAGCTGTGGCTCGCCTGCAGTCCGTCTCTGTTTTTTCTTTTTTTTTTTTTCCTTTTGTCCTGTTTTAGTTAATTTTAGTTTATTAGGTTGTATATGTTTGGAGGGGGGGGGGTGGGAGAAACATGTTTTTGGTCTCTTCCTTCGGGGGGATGCAACCTTTTCTTGTCATATCCCCCGTCTCCGTCTCCGACTGCGCTGAGGCCTCATGGCGGAGCTGGCGGCCTCCAACTGGGACCGACCTCGAGGCTCCGGAGGCAGAGCCAGGACTTAGCTGGCCGACTTCGGGGCTGTGGCGGCGTTGTGGTGGCGGCGACCCGACCTCGGAGCCTCGGAGGCTCGGCCGCGGGCCCAGTGGACGACAACGTCGGGAGCTCGCAGGTCACAGGTTGGTGACCTGTTTTTCCGGAGCTCCTGTAACAACAGCTTCGTCCACTGGACTGGAGGGTGGCAGCTTCGACCGCCCCGGGCCGCGGAGTTTGGACCGGCTCGTTCGCGGTGCTCGGATTCAGCCGCGGGATTTACTTACCAGCACCTGGCGGGGTCACAACATCGGAAACCTGGATCGCCTCAACGCAGAGGGAGAACAAGGAGGGACGAGACAAGGACTTTAAGACTTTTGGCTTCCATCACAGTGAGGAGGGCCTGGTGGACTCACTGTGGTGGATGTTAAATCTGTGTTTATTGTGTGTTTTGTTATTTTATTCTATGTTATGCAATGCAAGGCACAAAATTTCAATGACAATAAAGGATACTTGAAATCTCTGTTATCCAAACGGCCATAGTGTGAAGTTGCCGGTATATAGTTTTAAGGATCTGGTGTCAGTTCAAACCAAATAACTAATTTAACTTCCTGAACATAAATTCTGATGGCATCATATATGAATGGGAAGCAGACACAAAAACAAACATCTCAACATGACCCCTGCTTATAATTAATCTGGTGATTCAGGATTCTCAAGCATGGATTATTTTGGCAGTGGAGAGATAGTGACAGGATTAAAAAGTTCCTGAAAACTGCAACCATTTTAAAATGCAAGTACGTTCTTCCATGAATCAATGTAACATCTCAAAGCCAAAAATGTGTGATATTTCAGTCTCATTGTTAACTGGAAGGTACCAGAATGCTACAGTGGGCCCAGAAAATGGTATTAGGTTTACTTTGGGTCAATTCATATCTGATTTTATGGGGCAGTGTACTTGTATGATATTGTATAATTGAAACACAACCTTCACTCACGCTGCTTAAGGGGCTGTCCCACAGTACGAGCTAATTCAAGAGTTCTCCCGTGTTTCCCCTGATTCGAACTCGGAGAATTACGGTAATAGCCGCTCGTAGGTACTCGGGGCTCTCGTGGACATATTTCAACATGTTGAAAAATCTTCACGAATCTTCACGAGCTTACCGCGTTTCCCGAGTACCTGCTGTTAGCGTTACGTGCCGCTAAGAGATGTCCCGAGCTCCGACGTACCCACTACGCACGTTCTACGTGCTTACCACGAGTTTGATTTTTTTTTTAAACTCGGGAGAGCTCTTGAAATAGCTCGTACAGTGGGACAGCCCCTTTAATGGTACAAAGTCAAGGGGTCATGGCAGAGAGAGACACCAGGCTTACTGGATTGTAAAAATGACAGAAGTGAAACACTGCAGTGGGCAACATGACACCATCGATTGCTCTGTTAAGAAGCACCGGCATCTCAATACCCCTGCCCAACATCTTGTTGCTTCATAGGACAAGGTTTTGTCGATGTACGAGACAAAGATGTTACTCCATTTTAATTAGATACTCCCAGCAAACATTTTGAGATGTTTGCTTCGTTACCTCATTTACCCTATGGTTGACTTGTTTATCCCAGTAGTGCAATACAGAGGCATTGATTAGTAAGGGTGTCAAGGGTTATGGGGAGAAGGCAGGAAAATGGGCTTGAGAGGGAAAGATAGATCAGCCATGATTGAATGATGATGGGCTCGATGGCCAAATTCTAGAACTTATGAATGGATGTGTATTAATTTGCAGGATACAGGGATGTGAACAGTGGAATTGGTGGAATATTCCTTTCAACATATTAATTGGATTGCTAAGGAACCACCAGTCCCTTTTGGTAGGTATACATATAGTCTGCTATTATTTCTTGAATTTCTGCAGCTGGTTTTACCCCAGAGCTTAATTGCCAAAACCTTGCTGAGATCAGTGCTACTGAGTTTCTGAGTTTCACATTTGTCACATGCCGCCTAGTGGCTCGACAGAAACATGCTAATTTAGTATATTGCGAAGCTGTTTGATCTAAAATTGCTTTTATTTTAAAATAACCTCTTGAGAATTCAGCCAATTATGACAAGAGTGACCATTCAAAGTGCCATTAATAATCTTGGAATGGACTAGAAATGTTTTCTTGGCACCCATAGGCAGTAGGAAAAAAATGAAATCTAACATTCTTGATTTACATAATTCAAACTTTCATTAGGCCACATGGAGTACTGTTAACATCTCTGGTCATCCTATTGTAAAAATGATATGAAGGCATTGAAGAGGATGCAAACATATTTACATATATTGTAAAGTTATACTCATCTGAAAATGCTAAACATTGAGTAACATAATAAAGGTTCCCTATTTCTTGTGGAGTAGATCATAACTAAAGATCATGATCATCAGGAAATCAGTTAGAAAATTCTGAAGACAGTGGTGAAAATGTGGGATTTGCTTTCATGAGGAGTGGCTGAGGCAGATCTCAGAGGAGAGAATGTGTAGATGAGGTAAGACAGGAGGAGGCCTGACTGGAGCATAAATGTAGGCATGAGCTATGTGATAGTTATCACGTCGTTCCTATTTTATAGTTGGACTTTAAAGCTTTCCATAAAGTTTAATTTTTGGTCTAAATAGAACTACATTTTGTGTTTTTAAAGTCAATAGCATGTGAAGACCTTCATAACAATAGTGTCCATTTTTCTCAGAACCGCAGTATGTAGAAATCTGCTGCTGTGAAAGTCTTTTTTGATAAACTTACCCTGAGCAGTTTGAGATTGGACAAATGTTTTGATGAGCGTGTCAGTGGTCTGGGTGTAGAGAGAGAGTGCATATCGCAATGACTGAAGGTCTGGGCTCTTCTCCAGAAAAGTCTTTTTCAAACCATTTCCGCCAGCATGGAAGTATTGCTGTAATGAAAAAAATATGAATATAAGCAATTGGGTTCATGAACATAGATGTATCCATGGTGTGGTATTCAGGAGTTATTTTAATTCATTTTGAGGGAGTTTTGTTTTGTAAACTAAGTTTGGTTGATAACTTTTTATAAAAATATGAATGATTATCATTTTTATTAAATGAGTTATTTCTGTAAAAGTACAAATCTGTTCCCATATTTTTTTCTCCTTCAACGATATTAATAGACATAAGGACGCAAAGTGTTGGAGTAAAGCTGGTCAGGCAGCATCTCTGGAGAACATGGATAGGTGGCGTTTTGGATCGGAACCCTTCTCCCAAAATACTTATAAACAAATAAACCTATTATTTATCGGTGCCTGCCAATGCCTTGCATGCTCATCATCATACTTTTGCCTCCAAACTTTACAAAGATGATGATATTTTTCTGACTATAGTAATACATTAATGTTAACAGTATTTTCAAGTTGAAACACGATACATTTTATGGAAAATATTCTTGTTCACTACAATATTAATATACAAATATTAATCAATCAATTGAAAACCACAATTACAATTTGACGGAAGCCATCAGTTTGATCAAAACACTAACTAAATCCATCAGATTTTGCAACTGAACCTAATTAAATGCAATTAATGAAGCATAATGTTTATTGGCTTCGTATAAGTGAAAATTGTCCCTAGTGTGTGTAGGGTAGTGTTAATATGTGGCGATCGCTGGTCGGTGCGGACTCGGTGGGCCGAAGGGCCTGTTTCAGTGCTGTATCTCTAAACTAAACTCAAAATGGTTAGTTACATTACGATTAGAAGGGCTTAGATTTTTTTTCTCATCTTTGTCATAGAGGATACATCAAAAATTAGACTGAATTTCTATTATTTACCTTAATTGTGTCTAGTGCCAAATCCATGATAGCGCACTGTTTTGGTGTAAGGCTTCTGGCTTCTTCTCGAACCATGTGATCCTTCAAAAAATATCAAACATTTCATGAACAGATTTCACGTAAATGTGAGGAAAATGCGTATTCTACTGAAGGTGCATAGGAAAAATTTTTTCGAGTTTACTTCCACAAAAGGAACCAAAAACATGAAAACATGCTTTTTGTCTGCTAGTAATTAATTTGCATTGTAACTGGATGGAAGTCTAAAGACTTACGCACCTCTTGCCTGGAGACCATGTATTGGCAGAAATCTAAGCTTGGAAGTCAACAATATGTCATTTTATATAATTACACAAACAATACAGAAAGAAAATAAAGCCACTGATCAAATCTGTTCCTAAGGTAGACAAAAATGTTGGAGACACTCAGCGGGTGAGGCAGCATCTATGGAGCGAAGGAATAGGTGAGGTTTCGGGTCGAGACCCTTCTTCAGACTGATGTGGGGGTGGAGGGAGGTTGGGGGGGGGGGAGGTAAAGAAGAAAATAAGTGGCGGAGACAGTAGGTTGTGGGAGAGCTGGAAAGGGGAGGGGAAGGAGGGAGAAATCAAGGACTACCTGAAATGTTCAATGTTCATACCGCTGGGGTGTAAACAAGCGAAATATGAGGTGCTACTCGTCCAATTTGCGGTGGGACTCACTCTGGCCATGGAGGAGGCCCAGGACAGAAAGGTCAGATTCGGAATGGGAGGGGGAGTTGAAGTGCTGAGCCACCGGGAGATCAGGTTGGTGAATGCGAACCGAGCGGAGATGTTGTGCGAAGCGATCGCCAAGCCTGCGCTTGGTCTCACTGATGTAGAGCAGTTGATACCTAGAGAAGTGGATGCAATAGATGAGGTTGGAGCAGGTGCAGGTGAACCTCAGATGTAGTTGAGGTGGTGGTAAAGTGACAAGTGTAACATTTCCTGCGGTTGCAAGGGAAAGTACTAGGAGAGAGAGTGGTTTGGGTGGGATGGGACAAATTGACCATGGAATTACGGAAAGCAGAAAATTGGAGGAGCAGCACCTCATATTTCGCTTGGGTAGTTTACACCCCAGCGGTATGAACATTGACTTCTCAAATTTCAGGTAGTCCTTGCTTTCTCCTTCCCCTCCCCTTCCCAGCTCTCTCACAGCCCACTGTCTGTGACCTCTTCCTTTCTTCTTCCTGCCCTCCCTCCACCCCCACATCAGTCTAAAGAAGGGTTGTGACCCGAAGCATCACCTATTCCTTCGCTCCATGGATGCTGCCTCACCCGCTGAGTTTCTCCAGCATTTTTGTCTACCTTAGATTTTTCCAGCATCTGTAGTTCTTTCTTAAACAAATCAGCTCAAAGATATGTTAGGTAACATCCTTATTAATAACTATAAAGGTACGCATATAACTGAAACTTTCCTCGTGAACATTTTCCCTATTTAGTTTATTTCCTTCCCGAGGTCCTGCAAAATAGACATTTAATCCTTCCATTTCCATTTGGAGTGAGCGGACGGGTGCTTTTTATGTTATTCAAATTTATATTTGAAACAGATAAATGCATTCAGGTCTACATTGTTGCAACGCTGAGCCATTTTTATCTGATTATCACCACTGAAACTTGAAACAGGCCACAAATAATTTTAAAATTTGGTTCCTATCTGTTGTTGTTCCATTTATCGTCACACCATATGCCAAAAAAACCATATGTACAAACTGCAAAATAACTTTGTATTTTATGAAGAACCAAAAACAAATTCTGTCTTTTTATTTGATAATAGAAAAATAAATGAAACAAAAATATTTTTAGCACATCAAATTACAAAAAAACCAAAAAAAAACAGGTCATGTATTTTCTATGCAGCGTACATTTACTGTTTGTGCAATGGATACAAAAATACCTTCAGCTTTGATAACTGCCCAAGTTCTTTGGCGGCAGTAAAAATCAACTGAGTACCCTGTGCCAGCATGTATTAAAAGGGAAAAAGGCAATTAGAAGCAGGAAACGCCACAGAATCTTGAAAAAAACATTTAACAAAGTGGAATACAAGTTGCACGCTTTTTGCATAGCTTAGATACACCACACGCATGCATAATCAACAAACATAACATTTTAAATCAGAACACATATCAATGAGATTATGGTATTAATACGTTACATAATACTTGAGGTGGTGGCTGATTTCATAATTACCTGAATGTTCCCAGGGTTAAAAGAAATTGGCACACTGAGTCAACTATTTCTCTAGTTTATATCTACCAGATAAATAAAAATCCTGTGTACTACTGACATAAATAGCTTTTGTTTGTGCTTCCCAAAGGGATTACACACCTACAGTGCTAAAAAAACTCTACCTGTTATGCTGATAAATGTACATATTTTATTTACAGAGTAGAAACTAACTGCACTACACGTCATAAATATAGTAATTAATATCCAGCAACTGCCGCAATGTTAGGAAAAGCAAGATAAGTAATTGACTACCTCTTTTACAGAATCAGACAAAGTTATTTCAAAGGTACACAAAAATGCTGGTGAAACTCAGCGGGTGCAGCAGCATCTATGGAGCGAAGGAAATAGGCGACGTTTCAGGCCGAAACCCTTCTTCAGACTGATGGGGGTGGGGGGGAGAAGGAAGGAAAAAGGGAGGAGGAGGAGCCCAAGGCGAGGTGAGTTCTTGCGGATGGGAGGAGACAGCTCGAGGGTTAAGGAAGGGGAGGAGACAGCAAGGGCTAGCAAAACTGGGAGAATTCAACGTTCATGCCATCCGGACGCAAGCAACCCAGGCGGAATATGAGGTGCTGTTCCTCCAATTTCCGGGGTTGCTCACTCAGGACAGAGAGGTCGGATTGGGAATGGGAGGGGGAGTTGAAGTGCTGAGCCACCGGGAGTTCAAGTAGGTTATTGCGGACTGAGCGGAGGTGTTCGGCGAAACGATCGCCCAACCTCCGCTTAGTCTCCCCGATGTAAATCAGCTGACATCTAGAGCAGCGGATGCAGTAGATGAGGTTGGAGGAGATACAGGTGAACCTTTGTCGCACCTGGAACGACTGCTTGGGTCCTTGAATGGAGTCGAGGGGGGAGGTGAAGGGACAGGTGTTGCATTTCTTGCGGTTGCAACGGAAAGTGCCCGGGGAGGGGGTGGTACGGGAGGGAAGGGAAGAATTGACAAGGGAGTTGCGGAGGGAGCGGTCTTTGCGGAAGGCAGACATAGGGGGAGATGGGAAGACGTGGCGAGTGGTGGGGTCACGTTGGAGGTGGCGGAAATGGTGGAGGATTATTTGTTGTATTTGCCGGCTGGTGGGGTGAAAGGTGAGGACTAGGGGGACTCTGCCCTTGTTGCGAGTGCGGGGATGGGGAGAGAGAGCAGTGTTGCGGGGTATGGATGAGACCCTGGTGCGAGCCTCATCTATGGTGGCGGAGGGGAATCCCCGTTCCCTGAAGAACGAGGACATTTCCGATGCCCTGGTGTGGAACGTCTCATCCTGGGAGCAGATGCGGCGTAGGCGGAGGAATTGGGAGTAGGGGATGGAGTCTTTACATGGGGGCAGGGTGGGAAGACATGTAGTCCAGATAGCCATGTGAGTCAGTTGGTTTGTAGTGTATGTCGGTCAGAAGTCTGTCCCCTGCGATGGATATGGTGAGGTCAAGGAATGGTAGGGAAGTGTCGGAAATGGTCCAGGTGTATTGGAGTGCCGGATGGAAGTTGGTGGTGAAGTGGATGAAGTCAGTCAGTTGTGTGTGGGTGCAGGAGGTGGCCCCAAAGCAGTCGTCAATGTAACGGAGGTAGAGGTCGGGGATGGGGCCCTGGTACGTATTGAACAAGGATTGTTCAACGTACCCGACAAAGAGGCAGGCGTAGCTGGGGCCCATGCGTGTGCCCATAGCTACGCCTTCTGTTTGGAGGAAATGGGAGGAGTCAAACGTAAAGTTGTTGAGGGTGAGGACCAACTCCGCTAGGCGGAGGAGGGTGTCAGTGGCTGGGTATAGGTTGCTCCTCTGGTCGAGGAAGAACCGGAGGGCTTTGAGGCCATCCTGGTGGGGGATGGAGGTGTAGAGTGACTGGACATCCATGGTGAAGATGAGGGGGTGAGGGCCTAGAGAGTGGAATGCGCGGAGGCGGCGGAATGTGTCTGAGGTGTCTAGAACATAGGTGGGAAGGGATTTGACCAAGGGGGATAGTATGGAGTCAAGGTATGTGGAGATGAGTTCGGTGGGGCACGAACAAGCAGAGACAATGGGTCTGCCGGGAGAGCCGGGTTTGTGGATTTTGGGGAGAAGGTAAAAACGGGCCGTGCGGGGCTGGGGAACGATGAGGTTGGAAGCTTGGTCGGGCAGGGCGTGATGAAGGGTTTCTGTCCGAAATGTCGCCTATTTCCTTCGCTCCATAGATGATGCTACACCCGCTGAGTTTCTCCAGTATTTTTGTGTACCTTCGATCTTCCAGCATCTGCAGTTCCTTCTTGAACACAAAGTTATTTCAAAATTGTACTGGATACTATTTGAAATAAATATCAGTAAAGAGTCTTGGGAAGCATAGTCATAGCAATAAACTCTCAACGCCAACATTTTAGCCAGGTGTTGACCAAAGCTTAGTAAACTGACGTGTGCTGACCAGATAATACAGCAATTATTATCCTTTTCCTTGGGCGTCAGTTAATGCTATGGTTCAAGACTGTTGTGAATTCCTTGCATTACATGAGAATGTAATTTACTATTATTCAGTGACATTAACAGCATACAGAATAATTGCACTTAATTGTAGTTGCTCTGTACGTTCAAAGAAATATGTGGTCATCAATGATTGAGGAGTTTGTCATTATTTTAGTTAAGGGGACACATTGAAAAATGTTGTTCAATTGCGGCTTCCACGGGGAAGTTCTCCAAGTGGTATTTCTCCAATGCTTTAATCCAGAACCGGGGGGGGGGGGGGCTGGGCCACGAGCCAGGTGGGCCGCAAGCAAAGGCATTGTGACATCATCATCTGGCCAGCGGTTAGATTTGAAAAGAAAGTCAGATTTGTGATAAATTGGAGGAGGGGAGAGAGGGGGAGGGTGGAGGAGGAGGGAGAGAGGGGGGAGGGAGAGAGGGGGGAGGGAGAGAGGGGGGAGGGAGAGGGGGGAGGGGGGAGAGAGAGGGGAGAGAGAGAGGAGAGAGGGGGGGGAGAGAGAGGGGGGGAGAGAGAGGAGTGGGGCGGGGCGGCAGCTCGCGGGGGCCCGAGCGAGGCCCAAAGATCCTATAGCGAGCTGCCGACGATCAGTGTTACAGATGATCGGGCCGGGGAGGAGGTCGTCCCCTGTGATGGGCAGAGGAGAGGGGAGAGAGGGAGGGAGGAGAGGGGAGGAGGTGAGAAGAGGAGGGGGGGGGGGGGGGGGGGAGGGGAGCTGGGCGAGTGAGTGGGCTGCCAAAAGCGGAGAGGGACAGAACCGGCCTGACTCTCTGGAAACCCACAGCTGGAGTGGGCAGACGGGGGAGGGGCGTGGCTTCATAAGCCAACGTAACTCATGGAAAACTGCGCATGCTGAAGTGCTGAAATTGTTATATGGTTATATGCGCCTTGACAGCAGCTGCATTAATCCAGAGCGGCGGGGGGGGAGCGGGGCCTCGAGCGAGGTAGGCCACGAGGAATGGCATTGTGAGGTTAGCAGCTGGACAGCCGTTATATTTTTTTTAAATGTCAGTTTGATGATACATTTTAGCAAATAACTCGTGAAATAATTAACCAAATTTACAGAGGAGTGGATTTTTGAAATCATAAGGAATATGTCTACCAGAATATGCAGCTGGGCAGAGGTCAGATTAAAAAAAAGGTCAGATTGGTCAACAATTTTAATAATAAAGTCGGGGAAATAATTGACCGAAATATGTAAAAATCTTCCCGTTTAAGGCTTTCATCGTTTACCATTCACTGAAAGAATGTACTGATACCTGCGTCTCCTTCGGTTCTATTACACTTAGCTCTTCGGTGTAGTTCAGAAGATTTGGTGTTCCATATAGATCATTGGATAATTCTTAATGAGGGATATTTATTTTTGGACACTCAATACAGTGCCCACCATAATGTTTGGGACATTATAAAAAATGTATAAAATACCCTTTAATAAAATCTGATAATGTGCACTTTAACCACATGTGATTTTTTTCTATTACAAATCTCAAATTGTAGCGTACAGAGGCAAATAAATAAATGATGGGCCATTGTCCCAAAGATTATGGAGGGCACTGTACATTATGGCAGTTTCTAGATAAACTAGTTTTAAGGATTAAAAGTCACATGGAAAGGAATGGCACACTACATTAAGAAGTATGACATTCTTTTAACAAAATAGCTGAAAAAATACACTATCGTGGCCAATCAGAATGGAGGTGGTGCAGTAATTTGCCTTTCAATCAAGGTTGAGACCTGCACTTCAGTAGGGTGACTGAGAATGAATTTATGCAAATAAAAATTAAATCCATTTTACATAACGATCTTCCATTATAGTATTACTTTACTTTAAGTTACGGTAGTTTGTTTAGAGTAAATTGGCTTTGTTTGCTGTACAATGCAGATTGTTAATGGGAAACATATGTCCCAACCCATCTACAATTCATCAGCTAATACTACTCTGCCAACAAACACTCTAAAAAAAAGAATGATATATTTAAAACCTTGATTGTTCACTAATCTATCTAAAGGAAATAAATATTTTGCTTTCCTCTGTCTGGCCTATGCTACCGTTTCATTTTTAACTGCTCATCAAAATGCTTTACATTCCACTTAGCTGTACGAAAGGTAATGCCAGCTTTCCCCGTAATACATACATCTTGAGAACAAATGTTTTAAAAGTTACACAAATCTCAGGCATCTGCTTGGCATGAGCTAGTAGTTTTACAGTGATTTATAGTAATCGTACAAAAGTTTTCATCAGATCTACATTGCTTATAAATTATTGGGGTGGGAGGAATGGAGGGGTTAATTGCGTTCAAGCACTGATTTATTGCTCTGCTCCATCTTGTACTCTTGCTTTTTCTATTGATTAGATGTCAAATAAATCCTCACATGTGTTAGGCTAATGTAACAGATTATACACTGGGTGTCCTCAGAGGCCTTCAAGATATCATGTGGTGGCCTAGGTTAAAAACTACAAGGTAAATAATTTCCGACAATGCCATTTGATATTTGCAAACATTTCAAGTCTCCATATCTTCAATTGCTCATTTCAATAAACAATAATAAAGCTCTGCCACCACTGTTTGAGTGTTCTATAACCATATTTGGAAATAAATTGCCATTTGTGAATCATTACTGTGTTTAAATGCAACCAAACCCAGCGTTTGATAACCACAATTGGGTTTAAATCGATTGGGTCTCATTTCCCACAATGTCTCAAGGGGAATTGAGGCAGTGACCCTTCCTAATAGTACTCTTGTACATCAGAAGGAATTTAGTGGTTCCGTATGTCAACTGCTTGAAGGAAATTAGGGATGGATGCTGAATTGACAGCAACACCCACAATCCTTAAAATCAAAAGTTAAAAAGAGAAAATAACAATGAACACCAATCTTCAAACACGTCAGGCCAAACAACTGGCTTATATGTGTTCTGCCATAAAATTAATTTAAAATGTAAATATGGTCATTTTTTACGAACAAACTCATCAAACTACTGAGTAAATAAGAGCCTGGAATTGATCTGTAAATACAGCAATTTTACATCTGACCGGCAGAGGGAGAAGCAATTCATTAGTTGGCTTTCAGGTTTATTGGCTTTTTGTAAACCACTCATAACTAGAGTCAACAATCACTCCATTAGGATACGGTGTTCTAGAAACCACTAAATGAAAGACAGTGGATATAAAGACAATGCACATACGTCAGGCTGCTGTGTATAGACTACAGCTCGGCGTTAAAATACCATCATCCCCTCCAAGCTACTTACTAAGCTCACGGAACGATCTCTGCATAACTCTCTGGAACTGGATCCTCGACTTCCTCATCAACAGACCACAGTCTGTTCGAATTGGCAAAAACACCTCTTCCTCAATAACAATCAGTACGAGAGCACCTCAAGGCTGTGTGCTCAGCTCCCTGCTCTACTCACCCTACACTCACGACTGTGTAGCCGGACACAATGCAAACTCTACAAGTTCACCGACGACAACACCATTGTTGGACAAATTACAGATGGTGATGAGTCAGAGTATAGAAGTGAGATCGATTGACTGACCAAATGGTGCCAACACAACAACCTGGCTCTCAATGTCTGCAAGACCAAGGAACGGATTGTGGACTTTGGAAGAGGAAGGATGAGGACCCACAAACCTGTCTATATCGACGGGACAATGGTGGAGAGAGTCAATAGCTCCAAATTCCTGGGCATGCATATTTGTGAAGATCTTTCCCGGACCCAGCACACTGATGCAATTATAAAGAAAGCACATCTACGCCTCTACTTCCTGAGAAAATTGCGGAGATTCGATATGTCAGAGAGGATTCTCTTAAACCTCTACAGGTGTAGAGTAGAGAGGATATTGACTGGTTGCATCACGGCCTGGTTCGGCAACCTGAATGCCCAGGAGCGAAGAAGACTGCAAAAAAGTTGTGAACACTGCCCAGTCCATCACAGGTTCTGACCTCCGCACTGTCAAAGGGATTTACCAAAGTCGCTGCCTCAAAAAGGAAACCAGCATCATCAGAGACCCACAACGCCCTGGCCACACACTCATTTTACCCCTGCCATAGGGAAGAAGGTACAGGAGCCTGAAAACTGTAACGTCAAGGTATAGGAACAGCTTCTTCCCTACAGCCATTAAGTTATTAAACAGTACAACCTCCAAATAAACTCTGAACTACATAGATATTATTGTTATTATTGCACTATAATTGTTTTTATGTGCATATGTGTGCATTTAAAGTTTGCACTTCAGGGACACAAACAGCGCGGGCAAAGTGTTCACTTGCTGGATACCACACTAACTTAAAGTCACAGCCATTAAATTTAAATACTGCCAAAATAGGAGCAACAAACTTATTTTCTTTAGCAGATTACCTGACCAAATCAATACCTACTATGTTAAACTTTGAGTTGACAAAATGGTAGTGGTTTGGGTTCAGGTTTCAGATTATCAAATGATTTTAATGATAGCAAATATCAGAAAGTGACTATTTCCCGCAAGACATTTGCCACATTGATGGAGTTGGCTGAATGACTATTTGGGACATATGACAATAAATCACTTGACTCTTGAAGTTTAAATCACACCATAGCACAAAGAGAATTTAAATGTCACTATGTCCGTAAAATCTTGAATAAAAAGGCTGTAGCAGTAATAATAAATCTTGAACTACCAGATTGTAACAACAAATAGCCATTGAAGCCACTGATGTTTTTAGGGAATTTTGCTCCCATCCGTATCCTGTCTGGCCCATTTGTGAATGGTTTATTTGTTGTTAATTCTTAACTGCTTTCTAAAATGGCCAGCAAAACATTCATTTCTGATGCAATTAGAGGTGAGCAATGCTGAGTTTGCCAGCAACATGCACAGTCCATAAAGGAAAAGAAAATTAAATGTTAAAGTAGCTGCTGGACAAATACCAAATTCAATGCTTTTTTTTCCTACATCAGCAACAATACTTGTAAAAAACCCCATTGCTGGCAATAGATTGTTGAATAATGAATTGAAAGGAATGCGCTACCGTATGGTGGAAAGGGAATATAGATGCCAGTTTGAATCAGGAAAACCTGGAAATATCAGAAAACTGGAAATCAAGTTGAATTCCATGCCAAAACCTGACTGGTAGAAAGTGACTGTGTCCCGCAAGACAGTTGCCACATTGATGGAGTTGGCTGAACGGAAAGAGAGCTCATGATCAGAACAAGATTGGTTGGAAGATAACTGCTGGGACAAGAAGACATAATGAGGGTGGGGATTTCAGGAAACAGATGCTTGGAAGGATGGTGGAGATGGCACGATAGGGCAAAAAGAGACTGCATGTGAGGGTATGAAATTATGGTGTGGGACGTCAGGGGTTTGAGGGATGGAAATAAATCCTATGGAAAGGAAAGGATCTGCCAAGAAAAAAATTGAAGAGGGCAGAAAAGAGATGCCGGAGGAGCAAAAGGAATAGAAAAGCTAAAATATGGTAGATGCTGATCCTCAAGGTAGGTATGAAGGATGGATTTCTAACAAAAGAACATAATAATGTAACAAAATACATTTATTGAGGGTCAACTCAGAACATGCATAAAAGGTGACACCATATTTTATGCACTGTTGTTAAAACCACACCGACCAACAATGTCCCTCCTACACTAGTCCCGCTTGCCTGTGCTTGGCCCAAATCTCTCCAAACCTGTCCTATCCATGTATTCTTAAACGATGGCCTCAACGACCTCTTCTGGCAGCTTCTGGCAGCTTGTTTCATATACCCACCACCCTTTGTATGAAAAAGTTACCCCTCGGATTCTTATCTTTTCCCCTTTACCTTGAACCTATATCCTCTGGTCCTCGATTCCCCTACTCTGAGCAATAGACTCTGTGCATCTACCCAATCTATTCCTCTCATGATTTTGTACATCTCTATAAGATCACCCCTCATCCTCCTGCACTCCAAGTAATAGCGACTCAGCCTCTCCCTGCAGCTCACACCCTCTAGTTCTGGCCACATCCTCGTAAATCTTTTCTGAACCGTTTCAAGCTTGACAATTTCTTTGTACTACAGTGAGAGATGCACACAGTGGGGGTAAGAGATGACGGGTAAGATTAGTTGATGTTCACAGTATTCATGGTGAGAGATCAATTCGTCATCAACTGATCACAGGTTGCACTTCTAGTACGCAAGCAGTGCTGGCAAAGTGTTCACTTGCTGGATCCCACCCTAATTTAAAGTCACAGCAAATAAATTTAAATACTGCCAAAATATGAGCAATATACCTATTTTCTTCAGCAGATTACCTGACCAAATCAATGCCTGCTATGTTAAACTTTGAGTTGGCAAAATAATAGTGGTTTGGGTTCAGGTTTCAGATCATTAAAATTTTTTAATAATATGGCAAATATCAGTCCTCTATGAATGAGGGCAAGCTCCCATGAAGTTCTTAAACTTAAAATTGTTCATGATATTCACGCACAATCTGAGATTCAGTCTTTAAAACATATTTTGTTCCTCTTTCTGAATTGCCACTTTAATAAAGCAGAGATTATAATTTTTAATCAGGCAATTATATGCACATTGTCTAGGATATCAGGACAAAATAAGGTATATTTAATGAAAAAATTAACTTGATTTTCTTATCGATTTATAGGGCAAAAATTTGATTCAAGTGATCCTCTACTTGTTAACAATTTTTAATTTGGTATCGTAGATAAGTGATCATCTATCTTTTTTTTTCTTGATTTATTAACATAATTAATATAGATCATTATATAAAGTACTATAATTAATCAACTGGGAACAAATAGACAAAAGGGCAAGCAGGTCAGCTTGCAAATGAATCAGCTAATTTATTTCAATGAGATTTTCTGGTCATCTTTCCAGAAAATGTAATTGTGATAGGACTATTTGATTATCATGCCATTGTGCGCATATCAACATCTTTCTTGAGATGTGAAATTAAAATTAAAAGCCCTACTGATTGAAAACATATTGCTTCAAAGTCCCCCTGATTGAAAAAGAGTTGTTCTGAACATTGGCAAAATGACATAGGTAGACGGGATGAGGTCCTTTTGAGAGTTAGGCAAAAGGTTAAAGGACCTCGAGGGTAGCAATCTCTGGATTATTCCCAGTGCCATGTGTGAGTGAGGGTAGGAATAGGAAGAAAGGACAGTTGAATGCTTGGCTGAAGAGTTCATGCAGGGAGCAGGGATTCAGATTTTTAGATAATTAAGGTCTCTTCTGGGGCAGGTGTGACCTCTGCAAGAAAGATGGGTTGCACCTGAATTGGAGAAGAAATAATATCCTGGCAGGCAGATTTGCTTGTGCTACCAAGGAGGGTGTAACTAGATTGGCATGGGGGAGGGATCCAAATTATCAATAAAACAGATGAGAGGCTGGAAGCTGAAAGATAAGTCATTGACAGCAGGTTCATTAGACAAGACAGGCAGGAATGAGGCAAGCGTGTTGGATTAAATTGCAATTATTTCCATGCAAAGCGGCCTGACAGGTAAGGCAAATGAACTCAGAGCATGGAACTATGATATTATAACCATTACAGAAACATGGCTAAGAGAGGGAGAGGACTGGCAGCTTAATTTTCCAGGATACGGATGTAAGAGGCAGGATAGAGGTGGAAGAAAGAAGGAGAGTTGCATGTAGGTTTATTATTGTCAGGTGAAAAAGCTGTATGTGGAACGAACTGCCAGCGGAATTGGTTGAGACAAATACAATAATAACATTTAAAACATTTGGATAGGTACATAAATGGGAAAGATTTAGAGAGTTATAGGATCAAACAAGGGCAAATGGATCTAGCTTTGATGGGCATCTTGGGACATAAGAGACTGCAGATACCAAAAATGTGCTGATGGAGCTTAGCGGGACAAGCAGCATCTGTGCAAGACAATGGATAAGACGACTTTAGGATTATGCTTATGTCTGGTGATAGCCTTGCTGAGCTGCATGCAAAAATTGTGTTTCACCACACCTTGATATATGTGATAAAGAAACCATTGAATCATTTTCAGATCGGGTCCCTTCTTTAGACTGATGAAGTAGGTGACGAGGCTCTCTCTTTTCCAGATTTCTCTTCCCCACTTCTGTCTGCAGGATCCAGAACAGAAACATCATCTGTCAGTTTCCCTCCCCAGATGCTGCCTGGCCGGCAGCTTGTTTTTTTTGTCTCGGAAACCCACGTTGATATTAAGAATTCCAGCTAAGATGTGCATTACTTTATTGCCTCAGTGCCAGATCTGACCATTTTCTGCAGATTAATTTAGTTTAGTTTAGAGAAACAGCGCATAAACAGACCCTTCGGCCCACCGAACCGCGCTGACCAGCAATCCCCGCACAATAACACTACCCTACACACACGAGGGACAATTTACACTTATACCAAGCCAATTAACCTATATACCTGTACGTCTTTGGAGTGTGGGAGGAAATCAAAGATCTAGGAGAAAACTCACAAAGGGCTCCGTACAGACAGCAAGCACCCTTAAGGGCCTGTCCCACTAGGCGATTTTTCAGGCGACTGCAGGTGACTGTCAAGTTGCCGGCAGTCGCCTGAAAAACCGGCAACTGGAACTGCAACTGTCAGAGTGGAACACACACACACACATCGCTTCCTTCACCAGCTCGATATGCAGGCGGGGGACAGGGCAAGCGGGGGGAGCGCTGTCTGAGTGAAATTCACATGGTGCAAAGCCAAGGTGATACAGACACAAACTGCGAGGAAAAGGAAGGTTGGTGCTGTAATTAAGATGGCTAAAGCACAGTGTACGCTCAGTCCTTTTAAAGAGGAGGGGGGACAAGGGGGGAGAAGGGGGGAGAAGGGGGGAAGGAGTGGAGACAACTTTTAAGAAGCCAGAGATACATGGCTGTGAAGCTCGGCGGACATTAACATTACCGGTCGGTTGTCCTTGGTTCTGAAAACTACTGCTTATGTTTTTTTTCCCAATGAGCCAATGAAATTCACCGGTCAGCACCAGCTACAACCTACAAGCTTCGACCTTCTGGCAAACCACTAGGACCTCATGGCGACGCACTGACAGCACGAGAATTCTCGCTACTCTCCATGGCGGCTTCATTCTAGTCGCCACTAATTTTGACATGTTGAAAAATTCACAGCGACCATAATGAGGCCGCGACAAGTTCCCAGAATGCGGGAACTCCTCACGACCATGAAGGCGACTCCCCAGCAACCACCCGCGACCATGTGGCGACTGCATGGTCTCCTGCAGTCACCTAAAATGTCTCTACCGCTGCGCCACCGTGCCCAAGGGTGTGAACAAGGGCTAGAGATGAAAAGGAGGATGGACAATCTCAGCTTTGCTCACAGATAAGATATGATTGGATGCTAATGGGAAAAAAAATGATCTTGGATATTTGCCCATACAATATCTTGACTGGGCTAGTACATCTATTCTTCCACTCTGCTGTGATTAACACTGGAATCATAACATGCACAGCCATTGTGCTATTTTTCCACAATTTTTAAACTGGACTAATCTTTGTAGAAAATTAATTGTAAAGAATAGCACAAGCAAGTACCGCAACAGGCACTTGGTCTTCTGGATCAACAGTCCAATTAAAATGAAGCTATTTATTCAAAAACTATTAACTACTTCAATGTAATTAAATTGAAAACAGTAATTGAAAATTACCTGGTGTGTTTGATACCTTGACCCATTAAAAAATAAATTATATTCAAGGTGCAACCTAAAACAAACATCAATATGCCACATTAAATATATTTGATAAATGTATCAAATAAATAGGCTTGAGGATGCAAAGTTTTCAGTTTCATTTGTGAAATGTTAGGAGGATGTAGAACAGGACTGGTTTGCACTAATGATCACAGTGGAACAATCTGTTTTATTGAGGCTTGGCTCATTCTTCCTGCTTGCACTGTTTGATTGTTGTAATAACAGCTGGTCATAGAATCTTGCACGGAAATTAATCTTTCAGCATGAACAAGTTTCATAATCTGGTCCATGACTGCTGATCATTAGGAAATGGGAAATTATGAAAACTAGTAATAGTTGAGAATGTAGGAAGGAAGACTTTCGTTATATATAATTTTGAAAAGCTGACAAACCTTTACGAATATGATAGTGAATTCATAATAAATCGATTTTTGCAATCAATCGTGCTAGTAATTCCACTGTGCATCATTTTTATGCACTCTGATAGAATTTTATCTAAAACATTATCAACTTCATAAATGTATGTTTTCAAAATTTAAAGCTGATGAGCGAGTGTATGACGGCACTGGGCCTCTACGTGCTGGAGTTTAGAAGGATGTGGGGGGACCTCACTGAAACTTACTGAATAGTGAAAAGCCTGGATAGAGTGGATGTGGAGAGGATGTTTCCACTAGTGGGAGAGTCTAGGACCAGAGATCCAACCCTCAGAAGGACATTCCTTTAGGAAAAAGTTGAGGAGGAATTTCTTTAGTCAGAGAGTGGCGAATCTGTAGAATTAGCAATGATTGAATGGCGGAGTAGACTTGATGGGCCGAATGGCCTAATTCTGCTCACATTATAGTTTACTGACCTTCTACAGGTGAACAGTAGAGAGCACACTTACAGCGTTGCATCACAGCATAGTTCAGTAACTTACAATATCCAGGTGCACAGGAGGCTGCAGAAAGTGAGGGATATTCCCAGTCCACAGCAGGTATTGACCTACCCCACCATCGAAAGGATCTACAGGAAGCGCTGCCTCAAAAATCAGCTAATATCAGCTACTCATACTCTCATCTCACCGCTACCATGAGATAGAAGGTACCCTGAGAATCGTGACCTCCAGATTGAAGAGTAGCTTCTTCCCAGGAATCATCAGGCTCTTGAACCACATAGCATAACCCCAACTGCCATTCTACCTCAACAATGATCTATAGTGAACTTTGTTTTTGATTTCACCGTTTACTTTGGTTTTGCACTGTTGGTCTGGTCACCTAATATTACAGATGATTGATTTATTGAATGATTGATTATTGTCGTTTTATTTGTTATGTTGTTATATTAATGGATCTGTAAATCTGCAGCATGTAAGAATTTCATTGTTCCATTTCGAAGCATATGATAATTAAACCCTCTTAGTCTATGCTTCTACACTCAGAGACCACTAAGATTTTGCAGACACCAATCGTCATTATTTGCGCATGTCTCTTCTGCCAGAACAGGACATATCTGGCTTGGTGGTAAAAGTCTGTCACTGCCTGTTCCTACCAAGGCCTCTGCCAGATGTCTGAGAGTGAGGGCTTAACTACATTCATCTTCAATGGAATGTTAATCCAAGTTCCTTCCCTGACCAGTGCCCTGACCACTGGATTCCAGTTCCAATGACAGCAACACAGAGGTGCCCATTACTGCACTCCGTCCATCACAAACAGATCCAAAATCACCAGACTAAATATGATAACTCCTGCTAGGAACTTCCATTTTCCGAGCTCCTGCTGTGGCTGCAGGGCCAAATTCATAGGACATATGGAATGTTTTGTGTATAAACTCTAGGCATCACAATTCCAAAGCAAAGGACCTGTACCTGTTACCTGCATTAGAATGGCCATTGCCCAAAGCCCTCAATCAAACTTGCAGAAGCCAATTAGAAACATAGAAAATATGTGCAGGAGGAGGCCATTTGGCCCTTCGAGCCAGCATCACCATTCATTATGATCATGGCTGAGCATCCCCATTCAATAACCCGTGCCTGCCTTCTCCCCATATCCCTTGATTCCACTAGCCCCTAGAGCTCTATCTAACTCTCTCTTAAATCCATCCACTGATTTGACCTCCACTGCCCTCTGTGGCAGGGAATTCCACAAATTCACAACACTCTGGGTGAAAAAGTTTTTTCTCACCTCAGTCTTAAATGGCCTCCCCTTTATTCTAAGACTGTGGCCCCTGTTTCTGGACTGGCCCAACATTGGGAACATTTTACCTGCATCTAGCTTGTCCAGTCCTTTTATAATTTTATATGTTTCTATAAGATTCCCCCTCATCCTTCTAAACTCCAGTGAATACAAGCCGAGTCTTTTCAATCTTTCCTCATATGACAGTCCCGCCATCCCAGGGATCAATCTCGTGAACCTATGCTGCACTGCCTCAATCACAAGGATGTCCTTTCTCAAATTAGGAGACCAAAACTGTACACAATACTCCAGATATGATCTTACCAGAGCCCTATACAATTGCAGAAGAACCCCTCTACTCTTATACCAAAATCTTTTCTCTCCTCAGTTTGTCAAGAACTTAGAACATAGAACATTGCAGCACAGAAACTATGTCATTGCCATGCAAGATGCCAAGTTAAATTAATCACTTCTGCTTGCTCGTGACCAATATCTGTCCATTCCCTGCATGCCTTCACGTACCTATTGGAAACACTCTTAAATGCCACTATCCACCATCATCCCCAGCAGCGCATTCGAAGCACCGAGCACTCAGTGTAAATAATCCCACACGTCTCCTTTGAACTTTGCCCCTCTCATTTTAAGCTATGCCCTCTTGTCATTGACATTTTCACCCTGGAAAAAGGTTCTAACAGTCTATGCTTTTCATTATTTTATAACCTTCTATCAGATCTCCCCTCAGCCTTCGATGCTCCAGATAAAACAATTCAAGTTTGTCCAACCTCACCTTATAACTCATACTTGTCCTTGACTCCAAATTCTACTTAGTTTCTTTGGTATATATTGTTAGCTTACTCTGGTCTTTTGCTTTAGTTGTTCTTTTTTTCAAATGTCCCCAATCTGCTAGTCTACCATTAATCTTTGCATTGTCGTGTGTTCTATTCAACTCCAATCTAGCTTTACGTTCTTTAGAAAGTAACACATCAATCATTTTTCAAGAAAATATGTTTTTTGAGAATTATCAAACATTTATTTAATGCCTGACAGTTCACATCTATCATTTTACCTTTTTCTGGTTTAGTTTAGCCAATGGCTAAATTTCTTACTCAGTCTAAATGTGTGATGCCATCTTTACACTTTAGAGATATAGCTTGGAAACAGGCCCTTTGGCCCACCAATTCCGCACCAAACAGTGAGCATTCTGTATACTAACACTATCCGTCACACTAAGGACAATTTACAATGTTTTACTGAAGCCAACTACAATATCAACTTCTCTACCTTCGTAACCCTTGCTTTCCCTCTCTCTCCATCCTCCCCCATCCTAGTTCCCGACCTGACTGTCCCCTTGATTAAATGTTATTCTTTATATGCTTCGTTGTCACCTTCCCCAAGCTAACAATGATGTATTCTACATCAGGAAACATGTTCCCGATGTTGGGGGAGTCCAGAACCAGGGGCCACAGTTTAAGAATAAGGGGCAGGCCATTTAGAACGGAGATGAGGAAAATCTTTTTCACCCAGGGAATTGTGAATCTGTGGAATTCTCTGCCTCAGTAGGCAGTGGAGGCCAATTTGGATGCTTTCAAGAGAGAGTTAAACAGAGCTCTTACAGAGAGCGGAGTCAAGGGATATGGGGAGAAGGCAGGAACGAGGTACTGATTGTGGATGATCAACCATGATCACATTGAATGGCGGTGCTGGCTCGAAGAGCTGAATGGCCTACTCCTGCACCTATTGTCTATTTTCCTTGAACTTCGTCTCCTTTGATGTCTCATTTCCACATGTTACATTCTTTTTCTCTGTCTCCCTCTCCCGACTCGCAGTCTGAAGGGTCTCGACCTGAAACATCACCCATTCCTTCTATCCAGAGATGCTGACTGTCCTGCTGAGTTAACCAGCATTTTGTGTCCACAATGTAAACCAGCATCTGCAGTTCCTTCCAACACACTACAAATCTGTATGTTTTTGGAGTGTGGGAGAAAACCCACGTGGTCACAGGGGAAGCCCACAAACTCTGTACAGACAGTACCTGTGGTCAGGATCAAACGCGGGTCTCTGGCACTGTGAGGCAGCAACTCTACCGCTGTGCCATCCTGTTATCAGGTTATGATCACTCAGATCGTCCTGCCCATTTCCTACTGCAAACCCACAATTTTCCTGCTACCCACCTACATTGAGCAATGTACAGTAGTCAATTAACCCAGCACCTAGTTACTAACCACAACAACAAAATGCTGGAGGAACTCATTGCGTTGGGCAGCATGTGGAGGGAATGGTCAGTTTGACTCGGGACCTTTCTTCAGTCCTCCACTGATGCTGCCTGACCAACTGAGTTCCTCCAGTATTTTGTTTTTTTGCTCAGGATTCCAGCATCTGTAATTTCTTCTTTCTCCAAGTTATGAACCAATCTCTGTAAAAGGATTCCCTTTAAAACGCGTGCCACTCACCTTAAACCTATACCTTCTTGTTTTTGCTGCCCTGACTACGGGGAAAATATTTTGAAAATCTTCTGTGACTATGCCTCTTAATCTTATATCCTCCTACCAGATCACCCATCAGCTTTCTATGCTCCAGAGAAAACACTCCCAGTCTTGAAATCTTTACTCATAGTTAAAGCCCTCCAATCCAGGCCCCATCCTGGTGAATCTCCTCTGCACTCTTTCCAGCGTAATCACTTCCTTCCTACAGTGTGGTGATGAGAACTACACACAATATTCCCAGTGTAAGCTAACTCCTGTGTTGTAAAGTTACAACATAACAATTTTTCAAAGATAATTAAATTATAAAAGTCAGTCTATATGTTTTGTTTTAAACATTTGGGCGGCACAGTGATGCAGCAGTAGAGTTGCTGCCTCAGAGTGCCAGAGATCCAGGTTCAATCCTGACTACGTGTGCTGTGTGTATGGAGTTTGAACCTTCTCCCCATGACATGCATGGGTTTTCTCAGGAGCTCCGATTTCCTCCCACAGTTCAAAGATGTACAGGTTTATAGGTTAATTGGCTTGGCAAAATTGTAAAATTGTCCCTAGTGTGTGTAAGAGAGTGTTAGTGTGTGGTGATCACTGGTCAGCGCAGACTCGGTGGGCCAAAGGGCCTGTTTCCACGCTGTATCTCTAAACTAAAGTAAACAAATTTGGTCTTCTCCTAATAAAATATACATGTTTCAGAATGGCAGAAGTATTTACTTTTACTTTATTTTCATTCTTTTCACCCGACATCAATCTTCCAAATGACGGCATTTGCACAATGGAAGAGATTGTGGTTGAGAAGGGCTTTATTACAATGGAGAGAACTGGCTTATTTTCTCAGATTGCCACGGTGGGAGCCACATGAGTAAATAAGAACATGTTAAGGTGGTCAGAAGTGAGCTTGAGTGGATAAGCAATGACCATAATTTCTAACACTCCAAGAACAACAGAATGTTGTGTAATTCCAGGTATTAAAAAATTATTTGCTTTACCTTCTCGGTTTTTAAGAGGCTTTTAGATCAGTACAAGGATATGGATCATGTTCAGACATAGGACATTAACAGCATTATGATCGGCACATACAGTGCCCTCCATAATGTTTGGGACAAAGACCCGTCATTTATTTATTTGCATGTGTACTCCACAATTTGAGATTTGTAACAGAAAAAATCTTGTGCGGTTAAAGTGCACATTGTCAGTTTTTAATAAAGGCCATTTTTATGCATTTTGGTTTCAGTATGTAGAAATTACAGCTGTGTTTATACATAGTCCCACCATTCCAGGCACCATAATGTTTGGGACACATGGCTTCACGGGTGTTTGTAAGTACTTAAGTGTGCTTAATTGCCTCCTTAATGCAGGTCTAAGAGAGCTCTCAGCACCTAGTCTTTCCTACATTCTTTCCATCATCTTTGGAAACTTTTATTGCTGTTTATCAACACAAGGACCAAAGTTGTGCCAATGAAAGTCAAAGAAACCATTATGAGACTGGTAAACAAGAATAAAACTGTCCGAGACATCAGCCAAATCTTAGGCTTCCCAAAATCAACTGTTTGGAACATCATTAAGAAGAAAGAGAGCACGGGTGAGCTTATGAATTGCAAAGGGACTGGCAGGCCAAGGAAGACTTCCACAGCTGATGACAGAAGAATTCTCTCTATAATAAAGGAAAATCCCCAAACACCTGTCCGACAGATCAGAAACACTCTTCAGAAGTCAGGTGTGGATTTGTCAATGACCACTGTCTGCAGAAGACTTCATGAACAGAAATACAGAGGCTGCACTGCAAGATGCAAACCACTGGTTAGCTGCAAAAATAGGATGGCCAGGTTACAGTTTGCCAAGAAGTACTTAAAAGAGCAACCATAGTTCTGGAAAAAGGTCTTGTGGACAGATGAGACAAAGATTAACTTATATCAGAGTGATGGCAAGAGCAAAATATGGAGGAGGGAAGGAACTGCCCAAGATCCTGGGCATGTATGGCTGCTAAAGATACTGGCTCACCTATCTTCATTGTGATGATACAATTGCTGATGGTAGTAACATAATGAATTCTGAAGTGTATAGACACATTCTATCTGCTCAAGTTCAAGCCTCAAAACTCATTGGCCGGCAGTTCACCCTACAGCAAGCCAATAATAATAATAATAATAATAATAATAATATATTTTATTGTCATTGCACATCAGTGCAACGAGATTTAGTATGCAGCTTCCAACCGATGTAAAAGAGAAATAAAATAAATAAATAAGCTGAGTGACGTGACCATCTGAGGGAGACAGTCCAGGGGGGATGGGGGGCACTCAGCAGGGCCGGTTCAGAGCCGCTATAGCTCTGGGAATAAAGCTGTTTCTGAGTCTGGAGGTTCGGGCGTAGAAGGCCTTGTAACGTCTGCCGGAGGGAAGTAGTTCGAACAGTCCGTTACAAGGGTGTGAGGAGTCTTTATGGATGCTGACGGCCTTCCTGAGGCACCGTGTGTGGTAGATGCCCTCCAAGGCTGGTAGCTGTGTCCCAATAATCCTCTGATCCCAAACATACTGCTAAAGCAACAAAGGAGTTTTTCAAAGCTAAACAATGGTAAATTTGAGTGGCCAAGTCAATCGCCCAATTTGAACCCAATTGAGCATGCCTTTTATGTGCTGAAGAGAAAACTGAAGGGGACTTGCCCCCAAAACAAGCATAAGCTAAAGATAATAATAATAATAATGGATGGGATTTATATAGCGCCTTTCTAATACTCAAGGCGCTTTACATCACATTATTCATTCACTCCTCAGTCACACTCGGTGGTGGTAAGCTACTTCTGTAGCCACAGCTGCCCTGGGGCAGACTGACGGAAGCGTGGCTGCCAATCTGCGCCTACGGCCCCTCCGACCACCACCAATCACTCACACACATTCACACACAGGCAAAGGTGGGTGAAGTGTCTTGCCCAAGGACACAACGACAGTATGCACTCCAAGCGGGATTCGAACCGGCTACCTTCCGGTTGCCAGCCGAACACTTAGCCCAATGTGCCATCTGTCGTCCAAGATGGCTGCAATACAGGCCTGGCAGAGCATCACCAGAGAAGACACACAGCAACTGGTGATGTCCATGAATCGCAGACTTCAAGCAGTCATTGCATGCAAAGGATATGCAACAAAATACTAAACATGACTACTTTCATTTAAATAACATTGCTGTGTCCCAAACATTACGGTGCCCTGAAATGGGGGACTATGTATAAACACTGCTGTAATTTCTACATGATGAAACCAAAATGAACGAAAATGACCTTTATTAAAATCTGACAATGTGCACTTTGACCACATGTGATTATCTTCTTTTTATTATTATTTATTTATTTTATTTATTTTATTTATTTTATTTTTATTATTTTTATTATTATTATTATTATTATTATTATTATTATTATTATTATTATTATTATTATTAGAAGCAATTGTGCAAAGATAAAACATTCGGCACCTAAAATTATACAATTATTGTAAAGCTTCATTTTTAACCTTATAACCTAAACTATGAAAATGAAAAAAGAAAAGAAAACAAGAAGGTAAAAAAGTAGAAAGTGAAAAGATAGATTGAAAAAGAACAAAAGAAAGTCCCCTAAACTACCAAAGTAGTGTGGTAGAAAGTTATAGAAATAAGATTTTTTTCTATTACAAATCTCAAATTGTGGGGTGCAGAGGCAAATAAATAAATGATGGGTCTTTGTCCCAAAGATTGTGGAGGGCACTGTACATTGTGGTCCGAAGTGTCTGTTCCTGTGCTGAATTGATCCATGTTCTCAAGACCCCATTTTCTGTTTCCACTGCATTTAATAAGACTTGCATCAACTTTCCAGTGGAGGCTAAGTGGAGCAGAAAGTTGCCTGACCTTCACTCAACCCTTCCTTTGTTTTAACCTAAATCCTATTTCTACTTATCCAAATAGCAATATATAAATTAGAAAGTAAATTTGTATATGGACAAAACACCAACACTGAGATGTAGATTTAAAGCAATTTTGATGTCAAGGTGCACAACTTGCTTAGTTTCCATGACCATGCTGATTGGCCTGCAGCTATGTTGAAGTAAAAAGGTTAAATAAAACTGAATAGCATCATATTAAATGTTTAAGAATTCATCATTTCACACTGCAGAAAAAGTAGTGGCCCCATACCTTGTTTAAACCAAATGAAATCACACACATGTTGAGAAATGAGGAAGACAACATCCTCATTTGAGGAAAGCAAGCTATCTAGTATTACTGGAGAAGCAGGCTGTCAATGGAGCTCCATGTAAACAAACACATATCACAACACCAAGCATTTAAAACTCCTTTCAACAAACTAAAGCATTAAAAGACAGAAATGTATCTTTGATTCTTGACCTTAATAATAAATCGAAGGCATTATTAGCAAGAGAGGATTTCAATAGGTAGCCAATAACATAGCGCAATTTTAGCAAAAACAATCAAAGATGAATTTCTACCGCTAAATAATATAAGGCACCGACACAGGGACAGGGGCAGGGCAAGAGGCTCTTTGGGCCTCCTTTGCTAAATCAATAGCATTAGAGCCAAACTTGCAATTAATCTGCACTTTACCATCATATTCCCATATCCCTTTATTCTCTCACTGTCACAAAATTTATTGTTCTCAACAATTGTGATTAATTAATTAAATAATTAAATTAGAATTCTAACCAAACATCGAGCAAGCTGCATTTCAAATGTCACCACATATAACATAACAATAGCAGGTATACAATGCTACCGACACATCCAGACAAGGACAAATAAGCAATATCATACTTACAATCATCTGTAAGAACCAGTCAGTACAGCAATTAAAAAAACAATCATCAGTCAATCTATCAGTATTTTCTGATTATATACGATCATAGATAAAATTGAGCGTAACCACATCATGAATTCATTTTAAAATATCCTTAAATATTTTGTATTTGCTTTCTTGTCTACTGGAATATCCAAGTTCAGTTACTCTTCAGTACCATTGGGGATGATACAACCAGTCTTAGCGAAAGGAAAAAACAACCAGCATTCCTGTGCCAGATCATCATCCAACCATCAGAGCAGCTTGGTAAATTAAGAAACTGACAGAATATTTAAATAGTGAGAATAAGATTAACAGCTTGAATTTTGTAGTCAAAGGCAAAGAAACAGATGTTGACTCAATGTCAAAAAAAGTCACCCACAAAGGTTTAGTGGATTCAGTGACCCAAGTTTCCTTTATTCTGATCTGACCTGACTTCAGTATTATTTGTGAGTAATCTATGGCATCCAAGAACAGTAAACCCATCAAGAAAATCAAGCAGTAAATCAGATTAAGGGTGCTCTTACAAAGGAAAGCAATGTTATAGCATACTGATCATTTCAAAGGAAATTAGGAGAGCCAAACAAAAACATGGATAAATACTTAAAATTAAGGAAGAATTAAAAAAAAAAAAATGTAAATGATTTTTTTAAACATTTAAAGAATGCAAAGAATCACATATCACTTCAAACATTAATTTTTCAAGATCACAATGGCTATTCAGCAATATGAATGGGTTTTCATGGGATGAAAAATTCAGTTTTACAGCATAGAATGAAACAATATTTTTAGGCATTTTTATACACAATATAATTGGACGTTCACACAAAGTCAGTATTTTGGTATGTGAATAATAAAGATTCCATGGTGTAATATATGAAGGAATAAGGAACATGGGTTTGCAGTTTCCTCTGGATTTCCATATTTAATGACCATCATTACAATCTCCAAATCATAGAATAATACAGCATGGAAACAACCCCGTCAGCTCACAAGTCCATGCACTTAATTTTGCATTTATCCTACTCTAATCCACACCCCCTCAAATTCTATGACATCTCTACAATGACAATTTACAGTGACCTATACATTTTATGAATGTGGAAGGAAAGTAGAACAGCCAGAGAAATCCCACGCAGTCTCGAGGGCACATATGTCTCTGGAGCTGGGAGGCTACAGCTCTATTAGCTGTGTTACTGTGGCATCATGGTTTCAAAAACATGTTGTGCACTTGACTAAATTTGTATGGCTCACCAACTATCCTGCTGACATTCATTTTAACCCCACAGAAAATAGCACCCACTTAAATAAAATAATTGAGGTAAGGGCAACTGGCAGCAAAGTCACGTAAGTCAGTGATATATGGGGGAGGAATTAATCAAGAGAAAGGAAAATACATATATATAAGGTTTCTTGAGTAGGGAATATGTAGGGAATGGATGCAAAATAGCCTTTCCACAGTTAGATAACTGAGATAAAAACTATCTTGGTGAGTAACCTGGTTGCAAACCACACAATGCTCATTCCATAATACATGTAGGAGCTCCCAATATAGGGTGTATATAGGTAATACACCCTATATTGTATTTGCGACTTTGTAAATATTAAGGAAATGTTTGACAATTTACAACAAATATACCGTAAAGTTCTGATTATCTGCTATCCATCTATTCAGAAATCCTGACAGGTAAGATTTGTCATGTTCCATTTTGATTCACTGGGATCCCAGTTGCTCTATTTTCTTCCAATTCAACGGTTCTTGTTCGTATGCTCCCTTCCCACACACTGGGATCCCAGTTCTCAAACTCCCTTCTCGCTCAAAAGGGATCTGCTTCCTGCACTCCCTTCTAACTTGCCGGGGTCTGGTTCTTATGCTTTCTTTTCATTCACTGGGCTGTGGGGCTGTGTGTTCCTGCAATCCATTACACTAATCCCATTTTATTTTCCTCACTTTTTCCTCGACCATCAACACCCCCCTCCAAAGCGCTTAAAGAATGGCTGCACTGGTGATGATCTTTCAAGTGCTGGTTGATTGTCAAATGTAAATGTGAGGGTCCTACTCAAGTAAAGAGGGTGACAGAAAGCAGGAACCATGTGCATGTCAACCAAACATCTGTTGTTGGGAAAATAATGGAATCTATTTTTAAGGAAGTAGAAGCAGGATATGTGAAAAGTCATAAAATAATAAAGTAGAGGCCACATGGATTTATGAACAGGAAATCGTGTTTGGCAAATTTATTAATGGCCTTTGATGATGTAACTGTAATGGAGTCAGTAATGCACTTGGATTTCCAAAAGCCATCGATGATGATGCCATATAAAAGGGCATTGCACAAGAGCTCATGATGAGGAGGCTGATTAATTGGCCAGCAAAGAATTATTTCCTGTTGGTGATATTTGTGATGAATGAATAATGTTCAGTTGATAAGCTCTCTCTAGTGGGGTGCACAACGATCACTGCTGAAGTCACTACTATTTGCCATCTATATTAATAACTCAGTTGAAAAGATTGACTACTGTAGCCAAACCTGATGCAAAACAAGGATGGAAAATATGGTGAAGCCGAGTTAAAGAATCTGCAAAACTAAATGTAGATATTTTGAGTGGATGGATAATAATGTGTAATCTAATTTTGCACATCAGGAGAAAGAATATAAAGATTGTTTAATGATGAGCGATAATACGGAATGGTATGGATATATTGATGTCAAAATACACATGGGCTGTTAATGTGCTGGTACTACTGATAATTCAGAAGGCAAGTGATGTGGTTCAAAAGTAGGGAAATTGCTGGAACTGCATCTGGAGGACTGCATACAATGTTCGGCTCTTTAGTTAAGGAGGGATATACTTGCAACAGAACCAGTTTAGAGAAGGTTCAGTAAAGTGATTTCTGGGATTAAGGGTGCAATTGAGCAGGCTAGGCTTATTCCTATTAGAGTATTTTAAAATGAGTGATAATCTCAATGTAATGTATAAAATTCTACAGGGAATAGACAGGATAGAGGCTGAGAAAATGATTCCTCTCAAACACAAAGACATAGTTTCTGAATAAAGGATTGACCATTTATGATGGAAAGGAGGAGGAACCTTTTATTAGGGTATCATGAATCTTTGGGATGCTCTTAGTCAGAGAGCCAGAGGATAATTGAAAGATGGAAACAGGTCCTTCAGCCTATTGTCCATGCTGAACATTGATCACCTGTTCACCCTTATTCTTTGTTATCCCAGCTTTGCATCCATTCCCTACATATTCCAGGCAATTTACAAAGACCAACCTATAAACCCAATTATCTTTGGGATGTGGAATGAAACTAGAGCAGCCGGAGGAAACCCAGGCAGTCACAGAAAGAACATGCAAACTCCACACGGACAGGCCCCGAGGTCAGGATAGATCCTAGGTCTCTGGTGTTGTCAGGCAGCAGCTCTACCAGCTGAGCCATTGTGTCATATATTCAAGTTTGAAATAGATGGGTATTTAGACTAAAAGGAAGTAAAAGGTTCTGGGAATCAGGCAGGAATTTAAATTTGAGGCTAGAATCTTATCAGCAATACAACTGAGACAATGCACCACAAAACCCACTCCTGCTCATTGGGGGTGGGGGGGGGGGGGGAGTAATATACCCTGCCTGTTACTATGAAAATTAAAAAAACTAATGGTAGAAACCCAAAAGAAAAACTGAAATTGCTAGACACACTTAGCAAGGCAAGCAGCATCCTTGAAAAGAGATACAGTCAACGTTTCAAATTTCAAACCCTTCATCAAACCCTCTAGTTGCTTCTAGCACTTTCTAATTTTATTCCATTTTGCCATATCTGGGGATTTTCTGGAAGGCTGTAGCCTTAAGTGTCGCAATGTCAGTTGAATGAAGAAGTTCTTAGATACCTATGTGGTTGATGACCGAACGCTTTTATGAATATATGTAGATATATATACAACACAAGGTGAAATTGAAATAAAAAATACTTAAGGCAGTAACAGTTGATAGAGAACACAGATACATTGTCAGATCATTGACCTTTCATCAATACAATGAAATAGAAAGCAAACATGTTATGTTACAAAGAAGGGGAAGGTGGGAGAGTATAAGAGGGAGGTATGGAGAGGTGCTTTGAGGGAGGTTCATTGACCTGATTTGTTAATACTGCCTCTCTCTTCACAGAAACTGCATAACCAGCGGAATATTTTTAGCATTTGAATAATGAAACAGAAATGATTTTTACTTTTCATTTCAGTTTTCAGTAGCTTCCTCAATACCTGAAGAATAGGCACTTGAATTTAGTTATGGGTCCAAGGCTTGTGCAGAACAGCTTCAAGTTATTCTACTATCAATAGTTATTCTACTATGCTTGCTGCTTGTTTTGAGACCAAAAATGTCTCAACAAATACCTTTTCAATCACTATGCATTTTTCACATTATATAATTAAGAAATAATTGCAGGCACACCTTATAATTACGAGCAATTTGCTACATAGGCACCAAAGGGTTATGACTTTAAAATTAGATTGGGTCATGTGGACTGTAAACATTGAATTCCCGTCAACATTTCAGTCGAATTACCATCCAGGGAGCAATATTTCAATAAATCTCATTATCAATTCAATACGCTACAAAAATGTCATAGCTAGAGGATTATTTGTTCTCTGATGGAAGAACAGGGGAAAGGGATAATGTATGTTTTTTGAATGGTCTTATTTTTATCTGCTCAGTTAAGTATATTAAATCAGTGAAATAAAATAAACAAGCTACAACAGTCCATTATAAGTCATAAAACAATGTACAGAGTACAAATTGGTGGTATAATCTTGCAGCAGATTAACATTTGAAGACATTTATTGGAGGGCATTTCAAAAATAGATTAATTTGAATAAAGATTTTTTCTAAATACTATTAATTTTCCCTCAATAGATCCATTTCCCTTTGTGTTAATATTAAAAGACTGCTAATTTTAATTTATTGTCATTCAACAAAAAATAATCCTATCCTATCTCCTATGAAACTTAAATTCATAACCAAGGTGTAGCCAACATAATTCAATGGATCTGAGCACCATTTGGTGTCCTTATTCAAGAACTGGGAAAAGCCACTGATAGTCTAGAGTGAGAATTCAGGGATGCCAATACGGGATGCCAATACGGATTGCACACTAATTTTCCAACACCCTCAGTTCCAGAGCCTTTCTGAATTTCGTACCTACAGAATACTAATGACACCCCTCCCATGTATCTAAAGCACCGTGGAGTGCCAGAAACTTAAATAAAACAAATATAAAATGTAAACTGAATGTGAATGGAATGATTTGCAGAACCATCTAAGGCTCTCTACATCGCCCCGACCCGTTTAGTGCCCGGTTTCCAACCCCACTCCCAACTCGCAAGGTGGAATACGAGGGGCTTGCTGGTGCGCCTTGCGGGTCATGAGTGGGGTTGGAAGCTGGGCTCTAAACTGCCAGGGGCTGGGAAGACGGTGAGAGCCACGGATAGGTCTGCAGATCAGTCCATTCACATTCAGTTTACATTTCCATCTGTGGCTGCTCGGGGAATTTCAATGAGCTCTCCTAATATAGTCTAGATTATAGGAGGGGGCTGACCATCAGTGCCAGAAAATCGGTGTTCAACCTGGACTGCCTGATGTAGAAATTCAGTAATTGCTTTTAAACTGCAATCCAATTAACAGCTGGGAAAAGAAGCATAGACAAGCAGATCAAATTACATGGGAGCAATATTGACTTTTAATGCCAGTGTAACACAGGATTCACCTGCTCAATAGAAACAGAATTAAATAAATGAGTCATGCAATACTACAATTTTAATAATGATATCAAGAGTATCACACGAGTGAAGATAGAGGCAGATAACTTAAATTACACAGTCACCCTGCAAAATTCTGAGTATCAAAAGGCACAGGAATAAATCATTCACCCCAGTAAGATTATGCAGTAAATCTATGATATCATGGGTGATATATGCTTCAACTTATTTTATTTGGCTTTCTTTAACCTCTTGGCACCCCTTCTAATTTGAATATTTCAAAACAGTACAAATTTCAAAACAGTTACAAACTTTTGGGGGAAAAAGATTTCCAGATTTTCACCAAAATATCTAAAAGTGCTTTCTGATCATATTGTTACTTGGAATGCATTTGGAAACTAAATAATGGCCAATTTACATCAAACTTAACATCAGCGTCCTGACAGTTTAGAAGACCCGTTTCAGAAACTTGTACTCAACTCTTTACTCAGTGACCAGTTGTGGTGGGGATACTTCTCTCCCTCTATATTCTGATGAATAAAGATCCTCTCTGCCCACACTCTCGTACATTGATTAAAATATAAATGGATGACAACCTAGAAACAAATAGTATTGCTCTCCAAGGGATGATGAACTGAATCAAATTAACATTGTATTGGGAACCTTTTCATCTCTCATCAAAGGAGCTCTCCATCAATGGAAATTCAACACAGGAGAATAGATGCGTCTCATTAAGATTGCAAATTGGGGAGGTTCCAAAAATGTATATCATGTAATTTTAATAATAAACAAAGTGCGACAAAGGTGCACATTACAGAAATGCAATGACTTGTATTCCACCAAGTATTTTACATGTAATGGTACATGTATTATTCACATGTTTATAAAGGCTGCTGTGCAATTCAACATTATAACTATGTTATGGTCTTCTTTCTGCGAATAAACCATGAGTATTCAATCATGATCAGGATTTAACCACGCACTATTTCAATACAAGTAAATGGAAGCAGCTGCGAAGAGTATTGGCATACAACCCACTGTGTAGAATACTGTTCTTTCCGCCATTTGGAATTTCAATGCATTACACAAATTCATTAAACTTGATTGATTACAACTGCCAAAGACATCTGATTGAGATAGCAGAATCAAATTGTACCAAGCCTTTTGTGTTATTGATGTAAATTGCTCAGCAGCTACATTATCTATTTTTTAGCACAAATTGCCCCAAGAGGTTGTTGATGTACCCCAGAGACTGTAATAGCAGCATAAACCACAGAGACTATAATCCATACTATTCTGTGATTAAACATTACAATCGACCCAAGTTTGTAAATTATTTAATCAAATACAAAATAAGAGACTGTAAAACATGATACAATAGGGATTGGTTGAGGTGAATAATGTAGGTTTATTTAAATAAGTTTGTGATAGAGAAGAAAGTAGAAGGTTATACTGCAGGAGGCTCGGTGGAGCGTTAATGACTATGTGCACTATTAACCAGGTTAGATTGTGTCTGTGTAACTATTCTGTTGAAATCGACATATCCATAAATATACACTATAGGGAACTTTGACCACACCTTGTGCAAAATCAGGCAACATTTTAGCTACTCACCGACTGATCAGTTAGAGGAGGCAAAACAATTGTCCTTTCTACGGTGTTTACCACAATTTTCCACAGTTCCTTGAGTACTCGTTTTAACACTGTCTTTTCACAAACTTTGGCAAATAATGTCAAACTACAAAATAAAAGGAAATTTCTTTTGAGAAAATAAAATAACCTAATTTCAATTCATTACATAAAGGAGATTGATTTTTTTCAATAATTTCCTGAAGATTGACAATGTATTCAAACATTTCTTAAAATTCTATTATAAAAGTTTAAAGTTTTGATTTTGTTCAATTTTACTCGTTTCCTATCAGAAGTTCTAGATAATTCAGGAACAATCTGATAATGTTGCTCTACAACTGGCTGTAGCAGGCAAGTCTTTAGGTATGGGGTAATTCAAGAGATGGTCATTCGTGCTCTCAAAGAGATGAAACAAATCCCGAATAATTGTTGCCTCTTTTTTTTTTTTTAAAGGAATTGCATTGTCTAAATTGGATTTTCTCAGGGATTCCCAGTTCCCTGAGGAAAAAAAAGGTCTGAAACAGTAATCCTGTGTATTTGATTATTAGCATTTTTGGTTCTAAGGGAATTTAATCTTTGAAATACTACTATATAAACTGAATAATAATTCCTTGATATATTTGGTCAATTACCTTCCAACAACGGAAGCTACTGAAGAATTATATTATAGGCATTGCTTGTAGTTAATCAACTCCCAAAAGGAAGATTACAAATTGGGGAAAGATGCTGAAATGCAGAATGAACAACTGGCTATTGGAATGAACAAGATCAATGGTCATCTCTTACTTCAATTTAAATTTTAAGGAAGAAATACATCACACTTAATAATGCAATAAGCAACCACCATAATCTTAAGAAACGAAAACAACTGCGTTAAGACACGAAAGGATAGAATTAAGAAGCTTGGTGGAAGGAACTTACTGTACATCAGGTTAATTTCCCAATAACAGCCCAACAGATAATAGTATTTATAAAAATGAATGGCAAAACAACTATTTCCTAAAATAAAAGCAGAAATATGCACTATGCATTGTTCAAGTTGTAGACTCTGTTATATCTCAAATATGTTTTTTTATACTTACTTGCCATCCAAGAAATCCATTAATGGTCCGAGTACATTATCTGCATCCTGTGCTACACTATTACGAGCAGTAGCAGGAACATTTCCAGTACCCTTGACCTGGCTTAGGATATCTCCCATTTGTTTTACACACTCATCAAGACGAGGCTGGAAACTACATTACAGCAAAGGTTAAAATCACAGCAACTGCAACTACAGTATTTCACAAATAATTTCAAACAAATAAACTGTTTAATGTTAGTGTTCCAAGTTTAAAGCTGCTGGAATCCTTAAAGCCAATGCTCACTTCATATTGGTTAAAGAGAACTCAATAGTGTGTACATATTTTATATATTGTTAACTATATGCTGATAAATTTATGAATGATAAACTTTGAATAGTTGTCATGTGAGATGAAACAATGTGAAATTGAAAAAAAGCTTTGATGAGGTTGATAATGGTTCATTTCTCAAACAAGAATCGCTGGACCATCAGAGTCCAGCCACACAGACCAGATGTGCTGGGGAATGTCCCTGCCCATCCTTATAGTGATCGTGACAAAACCGTTCCCTTGAAATAGCAGTTCGTGAACCAGTAAATTAGAAGAGAGGCTATTTATTTTTCCTTACTTTATTGTGCGGTTTTAAGTCATTGTTCCTGTAAGTACCTAAGTAATTAAAATGTTTGAGGCCTAATCACCATTGAGGCCTTGTTATGCTTCGTGGGTGCAGGTATTTAAATTGTTCAGCTCTCCACATGCACATGGGTAAGCACAAGCTTAATTCAGCTCAGTTCAGCCCAATGCCTTCCTACTGGGTAGCTACTCAAGGGAGCTAATTATTACCTCACTAAAGATCATCGAAAAATCTCAACTACAAGTGTCAATATAGTTGACTGATCCTGGCCTGACCTAACAGCTTTCACTTTCTGGCAAATCTAAGTTTTCTCAAGCTAATGGGGTTACTGAGGTCAAATGTAACACACAGCTTTAGATCAGAAACATAAGTAGAAGCCAGTTCCAATTGAACAATTATTTTAATCATCCATTCCCAAATCATTTTTTTATTTTAGAGTAAAATCTGTTCAGTAAATTTTATTTTTATACAACAAATGCCATTTTAAAAGTAAATAGATAAAGGAGACCTTTATTACTCACCTGACACCAAATACATCACTGAGATCGTCTAGGACATTGTTTAGCTTCACCTGGAGATCCTTCAAAGTTTCCGCTGCCTCAGTATCTAGCTGTAATTACAAAGATACATCTGATGTAAATTTTACGTTGTACTAGACCAAGTGGGACACGTTGGGTCTCGTCACCTCAACGCGCGGTTGCGGGGGGGGGGGGCGACCTGCGGCGTCACACACATACACTAGCCACCCTCCCCACACACACACTAACTTCCCCCCTTGATATTATATTAATATTATTAATTTGCTCCTTTTCCCCCCATCCCCCACCCTAACCACTCATGTATAGCCCTGAACTGCGCAGGCGCAGTTAGAGAGGGAGATGGAGGGGGGTAGAGAGGGAGGGGGTGGGGGTAGAGAAGGAAAGGGTGAAGGGCGTAGGGAGGGAGGGTAGAGGGGTAGATATTGAGGGGTAGGGCGGCACGCGGCATCACAGTGGAGGGCTGGTTCCCGAACTCAATACTCCACCACCTACCCATAGGTCCCAATGCACACCACTCCCGAAAGAGGGATGGGGGCAGAGAGGGAGAGGGGGGCAGAGAGAGGGGGGGGGGGCAGAGAGAAGGGGGGACAGAGAGAAGGGGGGGCAGAGAGGGAGGGGGAAGAGAGGGAGGGGGGGGCAAAGAGGAAGGGGGGCAGAGGATGAGGGGGGGGCAGAGAGGGAGGGGGAGGAGGTAGAGAGGGAGGGGTAGAGAGGGATACAGAGGGGGTTGAGAGGGAGGGGGTTGAGAGGGAGGGGGGTAGAGAGGGAGGGGGTAGAGAGGGAGGGGGTAGAGAGGGAAGGGGCCAGAGAGGAAGGGGGAGCAGAGTGGGAGGGGGTAGAGAGGGAGGGGGTCGAGAGGGAGCGGAAATTGGGAAGGCCAAGTTAATGAAGTGTTTGTGGAGGAGCCTTTTGGGACCAGTGACCAGAGTTCAATTAGGTTTAAGATAGTTATGGTTAGGGACAGAGAGGGTCCTTAAATGTTAAAATGCTCAACTGGGGTAAGGCCAACTTTGAGGGTATGAGAGGAGGTCTTGCTCAAGTTGATTGGAGCAGGTTATTTGAGGGGAAAGGAACATCGATCAAGTGGCATGTTTTTAAAAGTGTGCTGACAAAAGCCCAGGATATGCACGTCCCCGTTAGAGTGAGGGGCAAAGCAGGCAAACGTAAGGAAGTTTGGCTGATGAGGGAAATTGAGGCGTTGGTCAAAAACAAGAAGGATGCATGGGCCAGGTATAGGCAGCTGCGATCAAGGGCATCCCTGGGGGTCTTTCGGGAACTAAGGAGTAAACTGAAAAAGGCGATTGAAAGGGCAAAAAGGGGCCAGGAGATAGCTCTGGTGGGAAGCATAAAGGACAAACCCAAAAGATTTGATATATATATATATACACAAGGGGGAAAAGGGTAATTAGAGAGAGAGTGGGACCTCTTGGGAATCAAAGCAGTCACCTCTGTGTGGAGCCACAGGAGATGGGAAAGGTCCTCGATGAGTATTTCTCCTCTGTATTTACCGAGAAGAAAGACAGCAGGACGGAGGAACTTGCGGCAGTCAAGTGTCTTGAGAGCAGTCAGTGTTACCGTCAAAGTACTGAAGGTACTGTTGTGTATGAAGGTAGACAAATCTCCAGGGCCTGATCAGTTATATCGGAGGACATTGTGGAAAACTAGAGAGGAAATTGCAGGAGCCCTGGTTGAAATTTACGAGTCGTCCGTAAATACAGGAGAGGTGCCGGAAGACTGGAGGGTGGCAAATGTTGTGCCTCTTTTCAAGAAGGGCTGCAGGTAAAATGAGGGGAACTATAGGCCGGTGAACTTAACTACTGTAGTTGGTAAGTTACTAGAGAGTATTCTGAGAGATAGGTTATACAGGCATTTGGATGGGCTAAGTCTGATTAGGGATAGTCAGCATGGTTTTGTACGTGCAAGGTCGTGTCACAAATCTGATTGATTTTTTTGAAGATGTGACCAAAAAGATTGATGGGGGCAGAGCTGTAGATGTTGTGTACATGGACTTTAGTAAGGCGTTCGACAAGGTGCCACATGGTAGGCTGCTCAGGAAGGTTATATCGCATGAGATCCAAGGAGAGATAGCTGAATAAATAGCCACGGTGAAAGACTGCATGGAAGCAGAGGGTAATGGTGAAAGGTTACTTCTCGGACTGGATGCCTGTGACTAGTGGTGTGTCTCAGGGTTCAGTGCTGGGCCCGTTAGTGTTTGTGATCTACATCAATGATTTAATACAGGGAAGTGTGAGGTGTTGCATTTTGGAATGTCGAACAAGGGCAGGACCTACACAGTAAATGGTAGGCATCTGGGTAGTGTTGTAGAGCAGAGGGATCTAGGAGTACAGGTGAATGGTTCCTTGAAGGTCGAGTAGCAGGTAGATAAGGGGGTCAAAAAGGCTTTTGGCACTTTGGCCTTCATCAGTCAAAGTATTGAGTATAGAAGTTGGGAGGTCATGTTGCAGTTGTATAAGATGTTCGTGAGACCGCATTTAGAATATTGTGTTCAGTTCTGGGCACCATGTTATAGGAAAGGTATTGTCAAGCTTTAAGGGTTTAGAAAAGATTTACGAGGATGGTGCCAGGACTAGAGGGTGTGAGCTATAGGGAGAGGTTGAGTAGGCTGGGTCTCTCTATTCAATGGAGCGCAGGAGGATGAGAGGTTATATTATGGCGGTGTACAAAATCATGAGAGGAATAGATCGGGTAGATGCACAAAGTTTCTTGCCCAGAGTAGGGGAATCGAAAACCAGAGGACATAGGTTCAAGGTGAAGGGGAAAAATATTTAATAAGAATCCGTGGAGTAACTTTTGCACACAAAGGGTGGTGGGTTTATGGAACAAGCTTCCAGAGGAGGTAGTTGAGGCTGGGACTATCCCATCGTTTAAGGAACAGTTAGACAGGTACATGAATCGGACAGGTTTGGAGGGATATGGACCAAGTGCAGGCAAGTGGGACTAGTGTAGCTGGGACATTGTTGGCCGGCGTGGGCAAGTCGGGCCGAAGGGCCTGTTTTTACACACATGACACACTATGACTATGCTGAAGACATTGACTGAAATTTCAAAATGTGTTCAAATTATTTGTATATGGTTAAACAATTTATGAACCAACTTTTCAGTTCTTATTCTAACTTCAGAGATAGTGGCTAAGGATGGATTTCCTATTTTTTTTGGAAAAAAGGTTTTGTGCTCTGGGATTCTGAGACATAAAAAGAAATTCTTCAGGAGAGACTTTACATTATTTGTAATACAATTGAGGTTTGAATCTGCAAACCCAATCTCTTCAGATGCAGTCTCTTACCTCTTTCCCACCCATTGCTTCAAACATCTTTTCCAGCTGAACTCGAAGTTGCTGTACATTGTTCATTAGAATGCAAGGCTGTTGGTGAGAAAGGAAATATGTTCAATTACATCCAGGCTCTTTCTTTCAAGAAATATCAAATCCACATTCATTTTTATGCAATAACATTTACTCTAGCTACATTCAGCATCAGTTCTCACGAGCAAATAGAATTCTAATTTTGGACATCCCTCTCTGAATTAACAAATATTTTCTTAGTTCTGTTCAGAACTAACATGTATTTTAACTTCATCCAACATGAAGTTAAAATACACGTTAAAACAGAAAGTTACGAATGAATTTAAATACACATTTTATTTTATATTACAAAAATGCAAATTTAGAATACAAGGTCTGTCAACCTATGAATCTTTGCTGCAAGAATCACTGAATCATTATGACATTGGTGTCTATTTGTCAGAGTTCATGCTGACACCTGTGGAGCCATCCTGTCAGTCCCAATCTCGTGCTCTTTGCTTGTAGCATTTTGCTCAGGTACTTATCCAATTCCCTTTTGTAATTAAAAAAAAAACTGCTGAAGGAACTTGGTGGATCAGATAGATCTGTGGAGGGAAATGGGCAGTTTTTGTTTCAGGTTGAAACTTTTTCACTGGACTGTTTCCGTTTCATAGTGCCTCATTGAACTTATTTCTACTATCCTTACTGGCGGAGTGCAATGTGTTGTCAGAACGTTACAGAATTCTGAATGTGTCCCTGGTTCTTGAATCATCTGCTATTGGAATAAATTTCCTTCTGTTTACCTATCCAGACCTTGTATAAATCATGGATGTCTCAATTTTCTCAACTTTCGATGTTTCAAGACCCCAGCTTCTCCAGACCTTAGTACATAATTTCTGCACTCCCGCACAAAAGCTTTCACACCCTTCTTAAATTAGAAGATTACACCCATGAGAATTGGGTACAATACTCTATGTATTTAATAAAGGTTCATCATAATTTCCCTGCTATGTATTCCATGCAAGAAGCACAGGATACAGTGGTGCTTTACCATCTGCTCTCTCAGCATATTCTCCCAGTTTCAAAAGATTTATGCACAATAGATTTATGCAAAGCCTAGCTCAAATACACTTCAGCACAGTGCTATTTAGTCCATATTGTCTTTCCTCATTCTTTCTGACAAGTATATCACACACATTTTTATCTTAAATTTAATCCACCATCCTAAGTTTTCTTGCATTTTATTTCAATCTTCCTTGCTGTGACCTGCACTTCATATAATTTGCAGATTGTGATATTTTATGTTGCATGTTTGCATTACAACGTTTTCAAGAGAGAGTTAGATTTAGCTGTTAGGGCGAAAGGAATCAAGGGATATGGGGGGAAAAGCAGGAAGGGGATACTGATTTTAGATGATCAGCTATGATCATATTGAATAGTGGTTCTGGCTCGAAGGGCTGAATGGCCTACTCCTGCACCTATTTTTCTATGCTTTCTATGTATTTACTATGCAGTGCTCCTAGCACTGACCATTTGTGAACACCCCCATCTACTATTCTCCATTCTGAAAAACAACCATTTATCTCAACTCTGTTTTCTGTTCTTAAGCCAATTTTAAGCCTTAACCCCCTCCCCCTTTCCTCTTCCTCCCTCATACCCTTTCTTCTACATCCCTTCCTCTGGCCTTGCATTTCACACATCTTCTCTCCTTATCTCAGCTTTCTGTCTCCTTTTCATTTTTGATCTTTCTTTGTCCACACACTGTCAGTCAACTCCCTTCACCTGCATCCACCTATCACTTGGATAGGAATGAACAGCATGCAGATGCTGTTTTAAACCGAAAATGTTGGAGTAACTCAGCGGGACAGGCAGCATCTCTGGAGAGAAGGAATGGGTGATGTTTCAGGTCAACACCCTTATTCTGAACCTTCTGAAGAATCGCCTCGACCCAAAATGTCACCCATTCCATCTCTCCGGAGATGCTGCCTGTCCCGCTGAGTTACTCCAGCAATTTGTGTCCACCTATCACTTGTCTGGCTATGTCCTGCCTCCACCTCCCATCCAGCTTTCACCCCACTACAATCAGAATGAAGATGGCCATTCAGTCCTTTGCTTCCATTTCTCTGAGCAACTTCCTGGAAGAACAAATGCTGGCTAGTCCAAAATAATTGGGGGTTGAGGGGCCATTGGACATTGGATTGAAGAATACAAACCCAGTGACTCCCACAGTTACCTTGACAACACCTCATTCTACCCTGCCTCCTAGAAGGATGCCATCCATCCCTTACTCTCAACATACATCACCACTGCAACTGCTCCCAAGATGAGATTTTCTCTTCTAGGACATCCAAGATGGCCTCTTTTTTCAGTAAATGTGATTACCCCCTACTGTTGTGAATGAATCCCTCACATGTGTCTCCTCTGTGTCCTGCAATTCTGCTCACGTTCCCACTCTGCCCAGATGGAACAAGGATGAAGTCCCCCTGGTCCACACCTTTTACCCAATTAGCCTCTGCATCTAACACATCATTCTCCGACACTTTTGCCACCTTCAATGTGATCCCATGACTCGTCGCATCTTCCCACCCCCTCTGCTTTCCATAGAGACCACACTCTCTGCATCTCCTTAGTTCACTCATTCCTTCCCACCCAAACCATCGCCTCCCCAGGTACCCTGCAACCGCAGATGTAATAGCTGTCCATACATCCGCTTCCTCATTTCTATCCAGGGATCGCCACAGGCCTTCCAGATGAGACAGAGGTTCACATGCACCTCCTCTAACCTCATCTACTGCACTCGGTGCTCTCAATGTGGCTTCATATATATATTGGTGAGACCAAGTATAGACTAGGCAACTGCTTCACCAATCATTTTGGTGGTGGTGCACAAAGGCCTGCTTGCTAACGGTTGCTAAACTCCTCTTCCTACTTCCATACCAATCTTTCTATTCTGGGCAGAGGCCGGGTACACACAAATTGTACCTTCATTCTGTTTGTGTAGCGTACATCCTTACATCATAAACATTGCATTGTGCCTCCCTACCCAACATGTACCAATTTCTCCCACTATCCTTTTTCTCCAACCCACCCCCCTCCCCCACCTTGTTTCTCTTTCTGTTATACCCCTCTTCTCTACCTATCTGACACCCTTTTGTCTCCCTTTTATCTCGAGTTTGTCACTTACTCCACCCATACTAATCTGCCAATCTAATCCCCCCCCCCCCCACCCCCCCTCATCTGTATCCACATATCACTTGCCAAACTTTGTTCCGCTCCCAGCTCTTTTCCAGCTTTCTGCCCCCCCTACTACAATCAGTCTGAGAAAGGGACAAAATGCAAACTGACATATAATCCAAGGTACACAAAAATGCTGGAGAAACTCAGCGGGTGCAGCAGCATCTATGGAGCGAAGGAAATAGGCGACGTTTCGGGCCGAAACCCTTCTTCAGACTGATGGGGGGGTGGGGGGGAGAAGGAAGGAAAAAGGGAGGAGGAGGAGCCCGAGGGCGGGGGGATGGGAGGAGACAGCTCGAGGGTTAAGGAAGGGGAGGAGACAGCAAGGGCTAGCAAAATTGGGAGAATTCAACGTTCATGCCATCCGGATGCAAGCAACCCAGGCGGAATATGAGGTGCTGTTCCTCCAATTTCCGGTGTTGCTCACTCTGGCAATGGAGGAGACCCAGGACAGAGAGGTCGGATTGGGAATGGGAGGGGGAGTTGAAGTGCTGAGCCACCGGGAATTCAGGTAGGTTTTTGCGGACTGAGCGGAGGTGTTCGGCGAAACGATCGCCCAACCTCCGCTTAGTCTCCCCGATGTAAATCAGCTGACATCTAGAGCAGCGGATGCAGCAGATGAGGTTGGAGGAGATACAGGTGAACCTTTGTCGCACCTGGAACGACTGCTTGGGTCCTTGAATGGAGTCGAGGGGGGAGGTGAAGGGACAGGTGTTGCATTTCTTGCGGTTGCAACGGAAAGTGCCCGGGGAGGGGGTGGTACGGGAGGGAAGGTAAGAATTGACAAGGGAGTTGCGGAGGGAGTGGTCTTTGCGGAAGGCAGACATAGGGGGAGATGGGAAGATGTGGCGAGTGGTGGGGTCACGTTGGAGGTGGCGGAAATGGCGGAGGATTATTTGTTGTGTTTGCCGGCTGGTGGGGTGAAAGATGAGGACTAGGGGGACTCTGCCCTTGTTGCGAGTGCGGGGATGGTGAGAGAGAGCAGTGTTGCGGGGTATGGATGAGACCCTGGTGCGAGCCTCATCTATGGTGGCGGAGGGAATCCCCGTTCCCTGAAGAACGAGGACATTTCCGATGCCCTGGTGTGGAACGTCTCATCCTGGGAACAGATGCGGCATAGGCGGAGGAATTGGGAGTAGGGGATGGAGTCCTTACAGGGGGCAGGGTGGGAAGACGTGTAGTCCAGATAGCCATGTGAGTCAGTTGGTTTGTAGTGTATGTCGGTCAGAAGTCTGTCCCCTGCGATGGAGATGGTGAGGTCAAGGAATGGTAGGGAAGTGTCGGAAATGGTCCAGGTGTATTGGAGTGCCGGATGGAAGTTGGTGGTGAAGTGGATGAAGTCAGTCAGTTGTGTGTGGGTGCAGGAGGTGGCCCCAAAGCAGTCGTCAATGTAACGGAGGTAGAGGTCGGGGATGGGCCCTGGTACGTATTGAACAAGGATTGTTCAACGTACCCGACAAAGAGGCAGGCGTAGCTGGGGCCCATGCGTGTGCCCATAGCTACGCCTTGTGTTTGGAGGAAATGGGAGGAGTCAAACGTAAAGTTGTTGAGGGTGAGGACCAACTCCGCTAGGCGGAGGAGAGTGTCAGTGGCTGGGTATAGGTTGCTCCTCTGGTCGAGGAAGAACCGGAGGGCTTTGAGGCCATCCTGGTGGGGGATGGAGGTGTAGAGTGACTGGACATCCATGGTGAAGATGAGGGGGTGAGGGCCTAGAGAGTGGAATGCGTGGAGGCGGCGGAGAGTGTCTGAGGTGTCTAGAACATAGGTGGGAAGGGATTTGACCAAGGGGGATAGTATGGAGTCAAGGTATGTGGAGATGAGTTCGGTGGGGCACGAACAAGCAGAGACAATGGGTCTGCCGGGAGAGCCGGGTTTGTGGATTTTGGGGAGAAGGTAAAAACGGGCCGTGCGGGGCTGGGGAACGATGAGGTTGGAAGCTTGGTCGGGCAGGGCGTGGGAATTGATGAAGTCGGTGATGGTGCTAGATATGGTGGCCTGGTGCTCGTCAGTGGGGTCATGGTCCAAGGGTAAGTAGGAGGAGGTGTCCGAGAGTTGGCGCGTGGCCTCAGCTTTGTAGAGATCGACGCGCCAGACTACCACGGCACCTCCCTTGTCGGCTGGTTTGATAACCCAATCTGGGTTTTTGCGGAGTGATTCAATGGCAGTGCATTCAGGGGGGGAGAGATTGGAGTGAGACAGGGGAGTGGAGAAGTTGAGGCGGTTGACGTCGCGGCGGCAGTTCTGGATAAAAAGTTCCAGAGCCGGGACGTTACGAGAGGGGTTCCACGAGGAGGGGGTGCGTTGGAGACGGGAAAAAGGGTCATCATTGGGGGGCGAGGACTCCTTCCCATGGAAGTGCGCTGTGAGGCGGAGGCGACGGTAGATGCGCTCCAAGTCATGGTGGGCGCGGAACTCATTGAGATGGGGACGGAGGGGGACAAAGGTAAGACCTCTGCTGAGGACAGACTGTTCGGTGTGGGAGAGGGGGAGGTCGGGGGGGATGGTGAATACCCGGCAGGGATGGGAGTTGGGGCCAGAGGAAGGCAGGTGGGTGGACTGGGGGTGGGGGGGTGAGAGGGCTGTAATGTGGGTGGGGAAGAGTGGGGGTGACATGGTTGAAGGGGGATGAGGGAGAGTCAGTGGAACAGCCACTGAGGTTAGCAAGGCTGGGCAGACGGGCACTAGGACCCAGTGGAGTTAAGCCCAGGAGAGTGGGAGTGAGCAGCGTGGAGGCTTCAGGCCCAGTGCAGAGTCCAGGCTCCAGGTAGGGCGACGGCTGTGGGTTGCTGGAGGGGGTTGGAGTGGCGCGGGTCACCGGACCCGATGGTCGGAGTCCAGTGGCAGTTGAGTCGGGGTCCACGGGCGATGCGTGGGAGGTCCCGGTGGGTGGATAGTCGGCGGTGGGGCGGCGAGATGAGTCGGGTGCGTTGCGGCGGCCATGTTGGGGGAGCCCCGGTCCGGCGGCGGCGATGCCCGGTAGGTCGGGTCCGGCGGCGATGCCGGGTAGGTCGGACATATAATCCATTCCCTCCACAGAGGCTGCCTGACCTGCTGAGTTACTCCAGCACTGTGTTTTGCTCAAATTTCATAAAGGCTTTGCAATGAAAACTTAGTTGCTGCTGTAAGTGTTAAATCTGAAACTATATGTATTCGAGTAAAGAAAATATCTTTACCAACATCTCCTTGGAACAGTAGGACTTAAAGTTCTTCAGAAGGATGTCTGCATATTGCTGTAGAACTTTGCTGATGGTCTGCAGAGAGAACAAGCACACATGAACTCTGTTTTGTTCTGCAACTACTGATAAACATAAGCACAATCTGTCGGTAAATACATGCGACAATTTGATTTTTGCTGGGCCAAAATTACAGAAAAATCAATTTGAAAATATGTATACTTCAAAAGTAGATTTGCAAAATGTTATTTTATTTTGATATATTGGCATCATCAGATAGATTTTCTGTAAAGTGTGTGTGGCATGAATTATTAATTACATCAGAAACAATGGAACAAATGAATTATCCATTTAAAAGAAAAACACTGCAACCAGTTGTGTTTTGATTTTAAACATAGTTCTAACTTCTAACCAGGGTGGTCCGAGAAGTAAGCCTCAATGGTTCCTCCACTCATACAGCAACTTAAAATTGCAAATGGGCTTCAGTGGTGCCTTGAATAATTTTGGAAATGAACAAAGTCCTTTGTTGTGGTGGGATGGGGGGAGCAGGTGGTGTTGCCGTCATCTGCTCAAAATGCACGGTAAAGTGGGTCAGTTGCGAGAGCAATGTGCTGCATTCCAATACACTCATTACCCAATCTATCCGAGATAAGTGGGAATGAAAACAATTTGAGTAGCATGGAATCAATGGCTTACTAGCGAACAGTCTCGATATGTGCAAGTGATATTAGTGCAGATTTATCTACAATATTTTTTAATTTAAATGGTAATGACTTAAAGAAGCGCATCTCATACAAGCTCCAGGACAGAAAGAATGATGAGTTCTCAGCACTAAATATTTTCAGAAATATTATACGAATCACTAATTACTATAATAAAAAGTGCAATATATTTTTCTACAATGTTTTAGTGTATGGTCCAATAAAACAAAACTACAAGGCAAAAATGCATTGAAAAATATGTCCATACCTTTGCAAACCTTCTCATATAATGAGCAACAATCGCCGGGTCAGGACACTCGAGTTTCTTAATAATCTCAAAGCTCTGATTTAATTGTGTGAAAACATCTACCACCGAGCAGGAGAATAAAGCATGCTCAGACGTTTGCTGGAACTGATGTACAAAAGGTAAATTCAGTTAAAAATGTCAAAGCATTTACAGTTGTGCAATAAAGCAAATCAAGCCTTGAGAATGGAAGCCATTTTAAAGTAGCCACAGAAAAATTTAAATATTTAGGAATTGAAATCACTAGAAACTATCACGCTATGTTTAATGCCAATTATAGCCCCTTACTTAAGAAACTAAATAATCTAATCAAATTCTGGAAAACGCTCCCGATGTCTTTAATAGGTCGAATAAATGCTATAAAAATGATCTTTTTACCACAAATCCTATATTTATTTCAATCAATACCAATATATCTTCCAAAAAAGTTTTTCAAAAAACTAGACATTACAAATTTTATATGGGATTATAAATCCCACAGAATACAAAGAGCACACCTTCGTAAACCAAAAGAGATGGGTGGTCTAGCGCTCCCTAACTTTATGTACTATAATTGGGCAGTAAATATTAAAAATATGATTCACCTGCTGGACAACTCTGCCCAGCAGGTGGACTGGATTGTAATGGAGAGAGAGGACTGCTCTCCGTGTAATACAGGAGCGACTCTCCTCTCATCAATGAATCTGAATAACAAAATTTATGATAATATTTATAATAATAAAAATCCAATGATACATAGCACAATTAGAACTTGGAAACAAATAAAACAGAATCTAAAATTAAGAAATCTATCTCTTTTAATGCCAATAGTCAATAACCCGTCATTTAAACCTTCAATTATAGATAAATCATTTACACAATGAGAAAGAATGGGAATCAAAACGCTCGGAGACTTGTATGAATTAGGAAAATTATTATAATTTCAACAATTACAACTGAAATATAATTTGAAAAATAATCAATATTTTAAATATCTTCAAATCCGTGACTATCTGAAAAAATACACAAAAGACTATCATAACATGCCCCCAGACTTATTGGATGAAGCCATGAAGACAAAGGCTGAATCAGCAAATCTAATATCATACATACAACATTATTTTAAATATAGAAATACCTACAACCGATGGTATTAAAAGAGACTGGGAACAAGAACTAGCTATAAAAATTTCAAAAGAGAGCTGGGATAAACACTTACTATATGTGCATAAATGCTCGATCAACGTACGACATACTCTAATTCAATTTAAAACATTACATAGACTATTATTCAAAAACTAAAATAAATAAACTTTTCCCCAATGTCTCACCCATTTGTGATAAATGTCAGTCACAAGAAGCTACCATAGCGCTCTCTTTTGTTTTTTGTATAAAAATCCAAAAATTCTGGAACGAAATATTTGAAATCTTCACAAAATTAATTAAAATAAAATTTGTACCAAAAGCAGAATGGATCATTTTTGGAATATCGGAAGGTAACCCCGAACTAAACGTGTTTCAAAAGAACTTACTTAATGACGGGCTAATAATGGGAAAAAAGCTTATACTCAAATTTTGGAAAAATGCTCCAATACCAACAATAAAAATGTGGATTTCAAACATGTTCGAAACACCACACCTGGAAGAGATGAGACTCCTCCTAGCAGGCAAAGCAGACCACTTCCAAAAGACATGGTCTGCATTTATGGAACTATTACAAGCATAAGGTGCAATAGTAATTTAAAATATAAATGGTACCAGGATCTGGTAACGGGGGGTATAAAATAAAAAATAAAAACACGGTTGGTATATCCTTTTTTGCGGAGTTTTGTGATAATAGAGCGATTGTTTTTCCTTTTTTTTCTTTTCTTTCTAGGGTCTATTTCCTTTCTTTACTTCCTTCTCTAACTTCTTCCCTAAGGGGCTTTCTTTTCCCAACACTTTCCTGCACCTTCACGATTCTTGCTCACTTTCCTTACTTCTTTATTTCTACCTTTTTGAAAGCTCGAAAAACGAAGTGGTACAACAAATGTAATAAGATATATGTGATGTGTATTACTGTAATTTACTGTACTTCTAATAAAAATAAAATTAAAAAAAAAGAGAATGGAAGCCATGTATTTGCAAACACAGTAATTACATATTTCTTGCTTAGAATGCCTGTACATTTATTTGACCTAAATTGGATTTTTGTTTATTGTTTGGGCGATTAAAGGGATTTTTTTTTTCCTACAATTGAAGAGTTGATTATTAATTATGACAATTTTACATTTACTCAAATGCACTAGAACATTGCCCAATGCTTTATTTTCAGGAGTAGTGGTAATTTCAAAATTCAGTCTGTATAATTAGTATGATTCTCATTGGAATATAATTTGTGAAAGAAAATAATTACAATTGAGGGACTGATTTCAAGACTATTCTTTCACAATTTGCTGTAACCCACATTGAAAGGAAAACATTTTATTAAATTGTCTATTTGACTCGATTAATCTAGGTGCGGTGGCGCGACTCACTGTTGCAGCGGCCCCTACAGCCTGTCTGTCTTTTTTTTTTTTTTTTTTTGTCTAGTTAAATGTAGTTGTCGTGTTTTTTATACTGTTTTTAACTGTGTATATGTGGGGGGCGGGGGGGGGGGAACTTAAAAAAATCTCTTCCCTGCACGGGAGACCCGACCTTTTCCCTGTCGGGTCTCCGTTGTCTTTGGGGCCTAGCACCGTGGAGCGGCCTCCAGCCGGAACGACCTGGGGGCTCTAGTCACGGAGCCTACGGAGCTGCGGACTACTCACCGTGGGGCTGACCGGCCTCGGAGCGTGGGGAGCAGTGGTGGATCGCTGCTGCGGCCCGACCCCGGAGCTCGGAGGCTCCAGCTGCAGACCTGGTGGACTGTGATATCGGGAGCTCGCGGGTCTGGGTGGGAGACCGTTTTTCGGAGCTCCCGCAACGCAACTTCTCCCGCCCATGTCGCGGGGTTGGAACGACCCCCGGTGCTTAGATCCAGAAGTGGTGGTCAAGCCAGATATGATGGTGGCTTTGAAGAAACTTTTGGATAGGCAGGAAATGAAGGGACAATAAATTGAATTGTATTGTATTGTATTGTATTGACATGACAGAGAAGATTAGTTTAACTTGGCAATGTTCAGCACAGACATAGTGGGCCGAAGAGCCTGTTCCTGTGTTGTTCTATTCTATGTTCAATGTTCTGTGTATGTCCCCCACACAACTTATTTTCCTACCTATTTATTTCATCAGCAAGGCAACAACCATGGCTTCATCGAGGTAATTTTGATAAAATCCTGGGATTCGAGCACCATCCTATGTGGCTACTATTCACTGCACATTGTTAACAAAACGCTTTTCACTGTACTTTGGTACACGTGACAATAAACTAAACCAGAAAAAAACACCAACTGAACACTACCTTCTGTTTTCTGTAAACCAGCAAATTGGTTCGATCCCATATGCGAGTTTCTGCTGTTCACAATCAAATCTAAATTACTATAGAATGTATGGCATCTGAATACATACCCCATCCTTTTTATCTCTCTCAAGAGCTCCGTGTAGAAATTCCAATGAAACTTCTTCATTTTCATCCAACCACTGCATTGCAAATTGTTCAAACCACCTGCAACCAAATATAATTATCAAGATTCAAATAAACTTTGAAGAAACATAAAGGACGCAGTTAGATTTTTTGAGGTGGTGTATGCACATTTGCAGGGCTCGAAATTAACGGTTGCTCGGTTGCCAATGGCCAACTAAAGTCCCGCCGGGCAACCTAAAAGCAGTGTCATTTTGCCCGGCTTGGCCCCCCTTTCTGTCTCTCTTTCTGTCACTCTCCATCCGCCGGGTCTCCGCCTTCCGGCCTCTCCTCATCCACCGGCACGGCCGGCCGCCTTGCACATGCGCACTGTCACAGCCCGCACATACTCCCCTGCAAATCCTCCCCAGTTCATTGGCTATATTTAAGAGGGAGTTAGATGTGGCCCTTGTGGCTGAAGCTGTCAGGGGGTATGGAGAGAAGGCAGGTACAGGATACTGAGTTGGATGATCAGCCATGATCATATTGAATGGCAGTGCAGGCTTGAAGGGCCAAATGGCCTACTCCTGCACCTATTTTCTATGTTTCTATGTCCTCACCTTCGAGCCTTCTTCAGACTGATGTTGGGGAGGGGGGGGGGGGGGGGGGGGGGGGGGCGGGAAAATGAAAGGAAGAGGCTGTGGGAGTGCTGGGAATGGGAGGGGAAGGAGGGAGAAAGCAAGGATTACCTGAAATTGGAGAAGCCAATGTTCATACTGCTGGGGTGTAAACTACCCAAGCGAAATATGAGGTGCTGTTCGTCCAATTTGCGGTGGGCCTCACTCTGGCCATGGAGGTGGCCCAGGACAAACAGGACGGATTCGGAATGGGAGGGGGAGTTGAAGTGCTGCGCCAACGGGAGATCAGGTTGGTTATTGTGAACTGAGTGGAGGTGTTGTGCGAAGCGATCGCCAAGCCTGTGCTTGGTTTAATCGAGGTTGATCATACGCTGAATAATCCAACCACATTTTTGTTTGGAAGTGGAAAGAAATAATAGAAATTGCATTCATTGCAACGTGTAAAAAGAGTTGAGATACTGTATTATAATTTTGCTGCATGTAATTGTGGTATATATCATGTCTTGATTGGTGAATATGTTTAGTTTGTGACTTTATTTGAAGCAGAAATAATATGTGAATGCTTCATTGAGCATAATTCCGACTGGTAACTACGCACTTCGTCTGAGCACATTATCGCACGCGTCATTCAAGCCGTCTTAAATGACCACCTAAACTGTCATTTGGCAACCTAAAAAGCTGCCTAGGTTGCCCGCTGACAACAGAGAAAAAAAGTTAAGTGAGAGCCCTGATTTATCTAATGATATAAGTCCTTTAACTTGTGAAACATTTCAAAGCTTGCAACATAGCAGCCTTGGTTCCTAATACTTACGCTGGATATTCAGGTATGGTCCCTTTGATTGCTGGAAGATCTCGAACATATTCATTGTACAGCCATTTCACTTTGAAGTGCAAATTCATATAGTCTGCGCTTTTGCAGAGTCTGTGTTTCTCATGCTCTGATGAATAAAAATATTAAAATAGTTAATGGTGAACCATTAATTCTTTCTGTTCATCTTTCCATTGACAATACCTGACATGCTTTTAACATTTTCTGTTTTTAACCCAGAATCAATTGGATGAACTGTCACAGCATTCTCTCCTTGTGTAAGGACATCTGTACACAAAATCTAAGGTGTTATATGGCCAAGGCCCACATAAATGGAGGAACATACTTCAAATATTTTGCAAGAATGGACAACTTACCTTCCTTCTGGCACCCTAATATTGTCATTATTATCATATGTGATTTGGTAATCAGACTACATATCTGTTCCTCTATCTCACTTGCTATTTGTTTTTGGGGGGAGGGTTCAATAGAATCCCATTATAGTTCTTGCATCTTTCTTATTTCTTTTTTTTTTTTTGAAAATATTTTTTATTGGAGATAGGTACATAACCTAATTACATCATTACATCATTACATAGTCTTACATTTTTAAATTGATAATATTGTCAATTATTATTACATTGTCTCCAATACTTTTTGCCTTTTTTTTTTTTTTTAAACTAGATAGAACTAAAGAGATAGATGAAGTAAAGAAAGAAAAGAAAGAGAAGAAAGACAAAAACAAAAAAAAAAAAAAAAAAAAAAAAAAAAAGGAAAAAGATAGTTAAAGAAGAATGGAAAAATGTATTAAAATAAAAAAGACTTCATTCGAGATATATTCGTACATTTCAGAGTATAGTATTTCATCCATTCTTTAGCCCGCGTGCTAGTCAGGTTCCTGTGCTGAACCATTCTGACCCTTTAAGTAATCAATAAAAGGAGACCATGTTCCAACGAATAATTCCTGTTTGTCCAACAGGGAAAATCTGATTCTTTCCACGTTTAAGGTCTCCGTCATTTCTATAATCCACATTTTGATTGTGGGGGCCGTAGGGCCTTTCCAAAATTTTAGAATTAATTTTTTTCCTGTTATTAAACTATAATCAATAAAGTTTCTTTGTGTTGTTCTAAGTGTTTGATTTAATTCTAATATTCCGAGTATTATTAATTTTGGATCTGGGTCCAATTGTGTGCTGGTTACTTTAGATATTATACTAAAAATATTTACCCAGAATTTTTTAATTTTTATAGTTTGCAAACATATGAGATAATGTAGCTTCTAAATGTTGACATTTATCACATATAGGTGAGATATGTTGAAAAATTTTATGTAATTTTGTTTTTGAATAATGTAACCTATGTATTACTTTAAATTGTATTAGAGAATGTCTAGCGTTTAGTGAACACTGATGTATGTGTTGCAAACTTTCTTCCCAAGTATCTTTCGTTATTACTTGATTTAATTCTTTTTCCCATGTTTGTCTGTGTAAGTCCGTCGAAGGAATGTCACTGTCTAATAAGATATTATATATATAAGATATTATTTTTTCTGTATTAGGATGTTTGTTCCAACATTCATCAAGAATTTCTGAATTTCTAATTCGAAAATTTTGGGAGTTCGATTTTACATAATCTCTAAATTGAAGATATCTGAAATAATCATTTCCTCGAAGTCCATAAGTCTGTTGCAATTCCTGAAATGTCAGAAAAGTACCTTCCTTGTAAAGTTGTCCCATATTTTTAATTCCATAATTCTTCCATTGTGTAAAACCCCTGTCCAACCATGAAGGCTTAAACAAAGGATTATTCACAATTGGAAGAAAAAGTGATAAATTATCTAATTTTAATGTCTTTTTTAATTGTTTCCAAATTCGTATAGCACTAAATATTATAGGGTTTTCCCTATAAATTTTTTTGTTTAATTTAGACGTAGCAAATAATATCGAACCGATATCAAAAGGTAAACAATCTTCCTTTTCCATTTTTAACCAGTCTGGTTGATGATCTATTTCTTCCAACCAGAAATTCATATTTTTAATGTTAACTGCCCAGAAATAAAACAAAATATTGGGTAAAACCACGCCTCCATTTATTTTTGATTTACACAAGTGTCTTTTGTTTATCCTATGATTCTTATAATCCCAGATAAAATCATTAACAATAGAGTCCAATTTAAAAAAAAAGTTCTTTGCCAGATATATCGGAATTGTCTGAAAAAGATATAATATTTGCGGTAAAAAAATCATTTTTATGGCATTGATTTTGCCTACCATTGAGATAGGAAGTGTTTTCCAGTATTGAATATTCTTATGTAGTTTGTTCAGTAATGGGGGGAAATTTGCTTTAAATAATGATGTATATATCTTAGTTACATAAATACCTAGATATTTAAATTTTTCATTTACTATTTTAAATGGAAATTGTTGTATTATCTGTTTGTTATGTTCCCTTATTGGCATAATTTCACTTTTATTCCAATTTATTCTGTATCCTGAAAGTGAACCAAATTGGGTTATTAGCTTTAATAAGTTTGGAATACTAATTTCTGGTTTTGTAATGTAAATTAATACATCATCTGCGTATAGAGAAATTGTATTCACTGTGTCCTTTGTGTTATACCCATGTATTTCCGGATGCCCCCTAACTCTTTCTGCCAGTGGCTCAATAGCAAGCGCAAATAATAATGGAGATAATGGGCATCCTTGTCTACAACCTCTAGATAGGCTAAATTTAGGTGACAACCTTTGATTTGTAAATATTCTAGCCGTGGGATTTGTATATAACAGTTTTATCCATGTACAGAATTTCTCCCCTAGCTGCATATTTTCCATCACCGAAAATAAATAAGGCCATTCGACCTGATCAAATGCTTTTTCAGCGTCAAGTGAAATTATTGCTAGATCTTCATTAATAATTCTCTTGGAATATATAATATTAAATAATCTTCTTAGATTATAATATGAGTATCGTTTCTGAATAAAGCCTGTTTGGTCAGGGTGTATTAATTTATTCATCACTGTACTTAATCTATACGCTAGTATTTTAGTTAAAATTTTCTGATCTGTATTTAAAAGTGCAATTGCTCTGTATGATCCCGGGTCTTGCATCTTTCTTATTTCTAACCTCTACCCATATTGCCTCCGTGAACAAAGCCTCTTGTACGTCCTCCCTGAATGCTGCCGTAACAGTCTCTCTGATCAGTAGCACAACTTTTCCACCTCTAGTCCCTCATTCTCTATCACTTCTAAAACAATGAAACCCCAGAACATCGAGCTGCCAGAATGTCCCACTCGCAACCACGTTTCCGCAATGACCACAACAACATAGTCTCAAGCACTGATCCAGGCCCTGTGCTTCTACTTTCTCCACAATACTCCATGCATTGAAATGGACATACTTCAGCCCATGAGCTTCAACTTATTATTTCATCTCTCCATGCATGTCCTCACTTTGAGACCTAATGATCCTATCCTCTTAGGTCCACGCCACTTTTTCCAATTTCTGACCTCCTACTCTGGATCCCCTGCCCCCTTCCTCTCCTCCTCTAGTTTAAACGCTCAAGAGGAGCATGGGCAAACCTCCCTGCAAGGTTATTGGTCCCCCTCCAGTCCAGATGCAACTCAACCCTCTCGTACAGGTTACATCTGCCCCGGAGGAGTTACCAATGATCCAAATATCTGAAATCTTGTCCCCTGCATTAACTCCTGAGCCATGCATTTTTCTGTCCTATTTTCCTATTCCTACCCTCACTAGCACGTGGCACTAGGCGTATTCCATAGATTACTGCCCTTGAGGTTTTGCTCTTAAATGTTTTGCCTAGCTCCTTATATTATCTATGCAGAACCGTATCATTTTTCCTACCTATAACCTTTGTGCCAATGATCACTTTACCTGTGTAAATTTTTTTGGAAATTTAATCCAAAGGTATCCTCACCTATCTCAAACATATAAGTCTAAAATTTGTGTTTAGTGGAATGAGTAAATGCATCAAACCCCCAAATTATTTACAAATACATGCAAATTGCCAGCCTTTACGGTCATGAAACTGGTCTTCTGTAAGAGGTATTCAGAACCTGAATATCTCTGAAGAAGGGTCTCGACCCAAAACGTCACCCATTCCTTCTCTCCAGAGATGCTGCTTGTCCCGCTGAGTTACTCCAGCATTTCGTGACTATCTTCAGAACCTATATACTTAATTGTAGAAAAATAATCTACACACTTTTTGTTAAGGCATGTTATAATTACATGTTGCAGATTTTAAAAACTGGAAAAGAGGAGGGAGCGGACAAAGTCTGGCAAGTGATAGGTGGATAAAGGTGAGGGAGGAGGGGTTGATTGGCAGATGGTTGGACAAAGGCCAGAGATAAAAAGACAAAAAGTGTGAGATTAGGACAGAAGAGTTGAAGATTATGTAGCTGGATGAAAGAATATAGGTGAATATAGGAAAACTGGAGGAGAGGGGTGTTTGTGTATTAGTTACCTGAAATTGAATAATTCATAGAAACATAGAAAAATAGGTGCAGGAGTAGGCCATTCGGCTCTTCTATGTTTATATCTGACAAAGGAAATGGCGGAGCAGTGTAGGTGTGTAATATGTATAACTGAAGAGTACATTTAGTGGAAAGCATGATGCAAACAGAGGCCAACATAGTGAAGCTAACTTAGAGGTCATGTTAAGATGGGCCATAGATAGATTTGGGTGGTGTTTAGGCTACAAGAAATAGCTTGAGTAAAGATAAACACAAAATTATGTAAACCAGGCAATGGGTAATAAAATTAATCCCTGAGTTTAGAAAGGTTCTATATTACACTCATTTCTCAGGCAAATAGGAGGATGGGTTATTTTCATTAATTAACAGAAAACAGAAAGTTGAACATTTTGCTCTTAATGCCCCTGTCCCACTTAGGAAACCTGAACGGAAACCTCTGGAGACTTTGCGCCTCACCCAAGGTTTCCATGCGGTTCCCGGAGGTTTTTGTCAATCTCCCTAATGGTCGAAAGCGGTTTACGCTTCTTCTATGCTCCGGTGATTATTTCAAAAAATTCAAAACCGGCTGCGACTAAAAATAGGTTGCCATTTTAAAAATCGGTACTGCCTCGATAAAATACAATACAATACAATGCCATTTATTGTCATTTGAGCCTCAGTGAGGCTCAAACGAAATTCCGTTTCCACAGCCATACAAACAAAGACAATTTCCTAGACATACACACAATTTAATTCACACAAACATCCATCACAGTGAACCCACTGTGATGGAAGGCAAAGTCTTTTCTCTCCCCTGATCTCCATGTCTCTCCCGATGTCCAAGCCCCAGGCGGGCGATGATAAGCCTCAGACAATGCATTTCGTTGTCTCTGTACTGTACACTGACAATGACAATTAAAATTGAATCTGAATCTGAATCTGAAGTCCCACGGCCATTTTAGGCCGTGCCGGGCGATTTACGGTCTAAAAGTCACAAAGTTGGAGCCCCCGGCGGGCGCTGGAATGTCCCACGGCCATGAAGCCATGCTGGACGATGTACGTCCCCGCTCCGGGTCGTTCCAACCCCGCGACACGGGCTGGAGAAGTCGCGTTGTGGGAGTTCCGGGAAGCGATCTCTCCCCCCGGACCCGCGAGCTCCCGATGTCCCAGTCCACCGGACCTGCGGCTGCGTTGCTGGAGCCTCCGAGCCCCAGGAGTCGAGTCGCAGCAGCGAGTCACCACCGCTCCACACGCTCCGAGGCCGGCCAGCCCCACGATGGTGAGTAGTCCGCAGCTCCGCATCTCCGCAGTCTCCCGAGCCCCCGGGTCGTTCAGGTTGGAGACCCGACAGGGAAAAGGTCGGGTCTCATGTACAGGGAAGAGATTTTAAACGGTTTCCCCCTCCCCCCCCCGTCCCCCACATATACACATTTAAAACCAGTATTAAAAAAACACCAACACTACATTTAACTAGACAAAAAATTAAAACAAATTAAAAAAGACAGACAGGCTGTAGGGGCCGCTGCAACGGGTAAGTCGCGCCGCCTAATAATATATATATAAGATGTCAGCTCCTGGTGCGGTGAAGCATAACACATGGGGCATCTTGTGTTTGGGAGAAACCTGAAGGTGGTTCAAAATAATAGAAAGTATCAGCAGCGTACTTGGCATGTTGATGATGGCAACTTAAAAAGAAAAGCGTTAACATCAAATCTGGATCTAATGGGCCTGTCCCACTTACGCAACTTTTTCGGAGGCTGCCGGCACCTGTCATTGGTCGTTGCGGGTCGCAACATGTTGAAAATCCAGAAAGACGCCACGACTCTTTGGGCGACTGAGGAGACTACTCACGACCATGCAGGCGATACCCTGGCGACATGTCGCGGGGTGAAGCCTGGATGGTCGTGAGTAGTCGCCCAAAGAGTCGTACCTTGTTCTGGTCGCCGCTGGATTTTCAACATGTTGAAAATCTTCAGCGACCTGCAACGACCTATGACAGGTGCCGGCAGTCACCAAAAAAGTTGCGTAAGTGGGACAGGCCCATTAGGGATCCATTGTACAAACTATTGTGGATTATATTTAAAAATGTAAATAAAAAAATGATAAAGGATAAGATCCGGAAGAACACCCTTGCTGAGAACAAAAAGTGGCACAGACAAGGAAAAGGTAAATATGAGAAAGGAGCAAATGTACTTGCAGCCATGGCATAGAAACATAGAAAATAGGTGCAAGAGTAGGCCATTCGGCCCTTCGAGCTAGCACTGCCATTCAATATGATCATGGCCGATCATCCAAAATCAATACACCGTTCCTCCTTTTTCCCCATATACCTTGATTCTTTTGGCCATGAGAGCTAAATCTTACTCTCTTAAAAACATCCAGTGAATTGGCTTCCACTGTCTTCTGTGGCAGAGAATTCTACAGATTCACAGCTCTCTGGGTGAAAATGTTTTTCCTCATCTCAGTCCTAAACGGCCTACCCCTTATTCTTCTGGCAAAGAACTTACAAGAAAAGGTTAAAATAGCACCAGTGAGCGTACACAGGATGAAGAATGTAAAAAGCCATGCAGGAGAATGGTGGTGGCTAACAACATTGACTGGGGAACTTTTGACAATGAGGCATATAGAGATAGGTATGATGAGGACCATGGGCTACCCCTAACTTTTGAAAAGGACATAAAGATACTAGCTGCATCCCCAACAGCTCCATTTCATACATTAGTCTGGATGACAAGGGAATGCACTACACAAACATACTGTGAGGAACCTTTGACAGCCCCAGGGAAACAGATGATTTTAAATGAAGTGCCAATCTTTAAAAGGGGAACAACGGGGAATCGGGTATTTTGGGATGTTCGCAGAGATATAGGATATAGACATAACATACTAGAGTAAGTCAGTGGGACAGGCTTCTTCTGGCTTTTGGATAGAAGGAATGGGTGAAGTTTCGGGTCGAGGCCCTTCTTTTGAGATAAAGGAGACTCAGGAGTCAGTCGTGTGGAGAAATAAGGGAACAGTGAAGGAAGAGAAACCAGAGGGCATGTGTTTTAATTGTGGAAACAAAATTACTTTGCTCGGAAATGTGGGTCAACACAACAGCAAACAAGGGACCAGGATGTCTCACAATGTTTAAATGCTAATGGGAATTGAAAGCTGATAGGAGTTTGAGTTGATGTTCGGAAGTTTAATTGTATGTCTTCCAGAATCCATGAACAATGTCCTCCAGAATTCTGGTGGATTAAAGCCTTAACGGTTTGAATGATTTCCATGAGGTGTGTGTGATTGTGTTTTACTTATGTTTGGATTTTTGAGTGATAATTATATCGTTTGAAGTGGAGGGATGGTCTGTGAGATTCTGCATATAGCATGACGTGTGGCAACTTGCGTTTTAATTTTGATTTATATACGTCAAAACACATGAAGTGTGTGCAAAGGTTGTTACTTTTGTGTTAAATTGGTTCTGGAAGAATGTTGAATTAATCCTATGGAACAGATGGAATAGGATGTGACTGAATGATTCTCTTCCCCTGTGAAATAAATTTGCAGTATCTTTTTTAAGAGGCAGTATCTCTTTTAGAAGTTGTGTGAGGGGGGTCCCTCCAACCCATTCATTTTTTATTCTTTAGACTATGTGTCAGAAGCTTTCAATGTGGAAATTAACTGTTTATTCTTCGTTTTACGGTGTGAACATGCAGTTTGGTTTTATCTTATCTGCGTTTTATCTTGGTTTTGTTTCTTTTCCTATATCTTTTGAATTGATTTCAAAGAGAGACCCAAATCCCCACTGGCCATGTGGAATGCAGGTTAAAGTGTTAGAAAAATGAGTGTCTCTATGCCGGATAAGAGAGGCCAACATTCCAGAAAGAAATTGGCATTTGGGAAAATTGGGATTTGTGAATATTTATACTGGAAATGTGAAATTGGAATTTTAGGAAATTGATTTGAACAATATAAGTAAGCTTAAACATTGTTCTTCTTGACAACAATGTATTTCCAAAAGGTTAAAAGGTATTGTTCAAGACTTTGAATTACTAATATTCCGTTTTTGAGTTATTGTGGGAACATTTGTTTTAATCACAATGTTTGTCTTGTAAAATGCAAATGGACAACCAGGTTTCCTGTCTCCAAGAATGCAAATGTATAATATGCTTGAAGTTCAGCATGTGTCTGCTGAAATCAAAATGAGAGTCCATGCAACACCGTGCTAGTCGATTACGTCAGACCCTATCCTATGAAAAGGGGATTGGAAGGAACTCATTAGGGAAGGCAAACAGTCGAGAGAGAAAGCTTGCATTTGATGTAAAAACTAATGCCTCCTTTATGAGTGATGGAAAATATTATAGACAATAGACAATAGGTGCAGGAGTAGGCAATTCGGCCCTTCGAGCCAGCACCGCCATTCAATGTGATCATGGCTGATCATCCCCAATCAGTACCCCGTTCCTGCCTTCTCCCCATATCCCCTGACTCTGCTATTTTTAAGAGCCCTATCTAGCTCTCTCTTGAAAGCATCCAGAGAATCTGCCTCCACCGCCCTCTGAGGCAGAGAATACCACAGACTCATCACTCTCTGTGAGAAAAAGTGTTGCCTCATCTCCGCTCTAAATGGCTTACTCCTTATTCTTAAACTGTGGCCCCTGGTTCTGGACTCCCCCAACATCGGGAACATGTTTCCTGCCTCTAGCGTGTCCAAACCCTTAACAATCTTATATGTTTCAATGAGATACCCTCTCATCCTTCTAAACTCCAGAGTGTACAAGGCCAGCTGCTCCATTCTCTCAGCATATGACAGTCCCGCCATCCCGGGAATTAACCTTGTAAACCTACGCTGCACTCCCTCAATAGCAAGAATGTCCTTCCTCAAATTAGGGGACCAAAACTGCACACAATACTCCAGGTGTGGTCTCATTAGGGCTCTGTACAACTGCAGAAGGACCTCTTTGCTCCTATATTCAATTCCTCTTGTTATAAAGGCCAACATGCCATTCGCTTTCTTCACTGCCTGCTGTACCTGCATGGTTACTTTCATAGACTGATGAACAAGGACCCCCAGATCCCGTTGTACTTCCCCTTTTCCCAACTTGACGCCATTTAGATAGTAATCTGCCTTCCTGTTTTTGCTACCAAAGTAGATAACCTCACATTTATCCGCATTAAACTTCATCTGCCATGCACCTGCCCACTCCCCCAATCTGTCCAAGTCACCCTGCATTCTCATAGCATCCTCCTCACAGTTCACACTGCCACCCAGCTTTGTGTCATCTGCAAATTTGCTAATGTTACTTTGAATCCCTTCATCCAAATCATTGATGTATATTGTAATTAGCTGCGGTCCCAGCACCGAGCCTTGCGGTACCCCACTAGTCACTGCCTGCCATTCTGAAAGGGACCCATTAATCCCTACTCTTTGTTTCCTGTCTGCCAACCACTTCTCTATCCATTTTACATTACGTCAAGACTGCTAAATAATATGAGAAGAATGGCTGGAAATGTACTCTACCTGATCATAATGTCGTCCAGTATCTCAGAAAACAGATCAGAATCGACGACAAGTTATTCTGACCATCAAATGGCCATTTGATAACAACAAACTTTGTTATGCTATGAAATTACTCGGATGAGACTCCCCCAACATCTGGAACATTTTTCCTGCATTTAGCATATCCAATCCCTTAAGAATTTTATATGTTTCTATAAGATCCAACCAAGTAAAGTTAACTTAGGCATCTTTACTCAGAGAGTGGTAGCTGTGTGGAATGAGCTTCCAGTGAAGGTGGTGGAGGCAGGTTCGTTTTTATCATTTAAAAATAAATTGGATAGTTATATGGATGGGAAAGGAATGGAGGGTTATGGTCTGAGCGCAGGTATATGGGACTAGGGGAGATTATGTGTTCGGCACGGACTAGAGGGGTCGAGATGGCCTGTTTCCGTGCTGTAATTGTTATATGGTTATATGGTTATATGGAAATAGATAGCTTTAGGAGGTGTTTAGACCACAACGCATGGCGAATTAGAGTAAAGATAAACACAGAATGATGTAAACCAGGCTAAGGGCAATAAAACTAATCATGTGATTAGACGGGGCTTTTTATTACTCATTTGTCAGGCAAATAAGAGGATGTTTTTTTTTAATAAATTAAGAGTAAACAGAAAGTTGAAGGTTACTCTAAGAAAGCGAAAACAAGGATGAATGGTTACAAAGAAACATTGATAACATGAATTATTTCAAAAATGTAATATCCGCATGTAACCATTGAAGCACAGAATATAGCGTGTAGGAAGGAATTTCAGATGATGGATTACACCGAATATAAGAGGCTGTGGGTGCTGTGAATCTTTGAAACACATTAGGTTCTCTCAGAGTGCTTCCCAGTACATACTGCCACAGGTCACCTCTGCTTAAAAAATGATTCATCAGTGAATTTGCCAGAATTGGCAGTTTCTGAATAAACAAACTTGTTAGAGATACTCGCCATGCTCCATGAGATGCACTTTGGGCCTGCCAGATTTGTGCCATAATTAAGAGGGCAAATGGGTTTCACATGAAAGCCAGATTCAGGTTATGATTAGATACACAATTCCTTCTTTGAATACTGTTGGGTTGTAAGCTACCCAAGTGGAATACGAGTTGCTGGTCCTCTAGTTTGCATGTGGCCTCAGTCTGGCAGTGAAAGAGGCCCACGGCAGTAAGGTCAATAGTTTAGTTTAGTTTATTATTGTCATGTGTTGCGGGGTACAGTGAAAAACTTTTGTTTGTGCGCTACCAGTCAAGACTATATATGATTACAATCAAGCCATCGACAGTGCACAGATAAAGAATACAACATTTAGTGCAAGATAGAGTTTGATAAAGTCTGATTAATGTTAATTCAAATGTCTGCAGTGATAGATGGGAGGTCAGGACAGCACTCTAGCTGATGAAAGGACCGTTCAGGAAGAGGAATTAAAATGGTTAGCGACCGGGAGATCCAGCAAGCTTTGGTAGACTGAGCACAAGTGTTCAGCAAAACAGTCGCTTAGTCTATACTTGGTCTCACAGATGTAAAGGAGGCAACATCGGGAACACCAGATACAGTAGGTGCGGTTCGCGGAGGTGCACATGAACCTCTGTCTCACCGAGAAGGACTGCTCGGGTCAACAGATAGATGTGAGGGTGGAGCTCCTGATGTTGTAGGGGAAAGAGTGAGGATGATTTGGGTGGAAAGGTATGAATGAACCAAGGAGCTGCGGAGGGAGTGGTCTCTGTGGAAGGCTGAAGGAATGGGGATGGGGATGGGGATGTGTGGATGTGACTGGTGGTGGGATAGCGTTGAAGATGGCAAAAATGTCAGTGGATGCAAACGCATCCTACACCTCATTCTCCAACAATTTTAGGTAACTAACCAAAAACATACCTCTCCCCACATTTTTCCCCTCTCTTCCCTGTGTCCCACCTGGATGCATACCTCAAATTTGCTTTCGCCCCATTCCCTTCCACTTATTCTTTCCTCTGACTTCTGATATCAGCTCTTCTATCCTTATCTAACACTTTTTGTCTTTTCATCTTTGTCCAACCATCTGCCATAAAAAACCCTCCCTCACATGTATCCACCTATCACCAGTGGTCCTGGCCCCATCTCTCCTCCAGCTTTCTTCCCCCACTACAATCAGTCTGAAGAAGAGTGCAAAAATGAAACATCAGCTATCCATGTTCTCTAGAGATGCTCTCTGACCCGCTGTTTTACTCCAGTACTTAGTGTCTTTTTCTGTGTTGTGCTACTGCAAGTAAGAATTTTATTGTTCCATTGCCGGTACATATGACAATTAAACACTCTTGACTATTGAAATATATATTGAGATTTATCGAAATAAACAAGTTAGAATTCAAACTATCTTATAAAGAAAGCAAAGACCTTTACAGAATCAGGCTAAACAGTATTCACTAACAATACTGAGAGTACCGGATGAATGCTAAGTATTTACCAGTGCCAACAAATAAGATTGAGACCATCTGTCACTGTCACTTCCTTTAGCTCACCAAGTGCAATCTTCCCCCAAGGCTTTGCACTCACTCAGAATTTATCACGCAGTAATTCAATTGCACAATGCATGTTTTTAAAGAGCTCTGAAATACACGAGGAGTGCCATGTGCAATGTCCACTTGTTGCCTCTTGTGACAGCTTGGACACATATTAGAAAGCAGGTTTTAAATGTTGGGAAATGTAATACAGTACATCAGCTTTATGTAAACAGATTATTAATCTCTTGTTGATTTGTTAGCGAGTCATCCACAGGAGATAAGAATATAGAAACAAGCTTTCATGGGAAGTGTGAGCTAGCAGTGAGCTCCAACTTTTCATTCACTGCTGCATATAATGGGCCCTTTGGTGCTCTTCCCACTGTATCTCCACCAGAGGAGGAACACAAAAGACAATTAAAACTTTCTAGACGTGTCTGAAATGGAAGGGCCCAAGGGCTAATCCCACAAAGACATTCTGGGATCTACATATCTCCACTGAACATTTAACAAGCAATGCATATTTTATTTCATTCTTCACATTTAAATTATAATGTTTCATTTTTAGTTGTCTACTGTATATAATGTTGTTACTTGCGAGCAAAGCACCAAGGCAAATTCCTTATATGTACACATATTTGGCTAATAAAAATGTATTCAATAGACAATAGACAATAGGTGCAGGAGTAGGCCATTCGGCCCTTCGAGCCAGCACTACCATTCAATGTGATCATGGCTGATCGTCCCCAATCAGTACCCCGTTCCTGCCTTCTCCCCATATCCCCTGACTGCTATATTTCTAGCTCTCTCTTGAAAGCATCCAGAGAACCTGCCTCCACCGCCCTCTGAGGCAGAGAATTCCACAAACTCACCACTCTCTGTGAGAAAAAGTATTTCCTCGTCTCCGTTCTAAATGGCTAACTCCTTATTCTTAAACTGTGGGCCCTGGTTCTGGACTCCCTCAACATCGGGAACATGTTTCCTGCCTCTAGCGTGTCCAAACCCTTAACAATCTTATATGTTTCAATGAGATATCCTCTTATCCTTCTAAACTCCAGAGTGTACAAGCCCAGCTGCTCCATTCTCTCAGCATATGACAGTCCTGCCATCCTGGGAATTAACCTTGTAAACCTACGCTGCACTCCCTCAATAGCAAGAATGTCCTTCCTCAAATTAGGGAGCCAAAACTGTACACAATGCTCCAGATGTGGTCTCACTAAGGCTCTGTACAATTGCAGAAGGACCTCTTTGCTCCTATATTCGATTCCTATTGTTATAAAGACCAACATGCCATTCGCTTTCTTCACTGCCTGCTGTACCTGCATGCTTACTTTCATGGACTGATGTACAAGGACCCCTTTTTCTTGTTAGTTCCCCTTTTTCCAACTTGACGCCATTTAGATAGTAATCTGCCTCCTGTTTTTGCTACCAAAGTGGATAACCTCACATTTATCCGCATTAAACTTCATCTGCCATGCATCTGCCCAGTCCCCCAACCTGTCCAAGTCATCCTGCGCTCTTATAGCATCCTCCTCACAGTTCGCACTGCCACCCAGCTTTGTGTCATCTGCAAATTTGCTAATGTTACTTTGAATCCCTTCATCCAAATCATACAATATATTATAAATTTCTGCGGTCCCAGCACCGTGCCTTGTGGTACCCCGCTAGTCACTGCCTGCCATTCTGAAAGGGACCCGTTAATCCCTACCTTTGTTTCCTGTCTGCCAACCACTTCTATATCCATGTCAGCACTCTACCCCCAATACCATGTGCCCTAATTTTGCCCACTAATCTCCTATGTGGGACCTTATCAAATGCTTTCTGAAAGTACAGGTACACTACATACACTGGCTCTCCCTCGTCCATTTTCCTAGTTACATCTTCAAAAAATTCCAGATTAGTCAAGCATGATTTCCCCTTCGTAAATCCATGCTGACTCGGACCGATCCTGTTACTGCTATCCAAATGTTCGGCTACGCCATCGTTTATAATTAACTCCAGCATCTTCCCCACCACCATCAGTTTTTGTCAGTGCAATTAATAAAAACAGAATAAATACATACAACTTTAAAATTAACATATCTAAAATAGACCTAAAATTGAACTAAAAACAGACATTAAGACCGAACAGTGACTTTACCTTGACAGGTGTCTAGCTGTCAAAGTTTGGGCGAGGTTAGATGTGTGGGTGTATGATATAAGGGGAGGGGACACAGTCCATTAACCATTTTTATTGCCTGTGGGAAGAAGCTGTGGAGCATCCTGCTGGTTCTGCAGCTGATGCTCCTGTACCTCTTCCCAGATAGCAGAATGGGGAAGATGTGGTGTGATGGGTCATAAGGGTCCTTAATAATGGAGATGGCTCTGCTGATGCTCCGCTTCTGATAGATCTCAAACAGGAAAGGGAGTTGAGCACCAATGATCCCACTGGCTGTCTTCACTATCCTGTTTAGCTGTTCGTAAGCCTTGCAGCTCCCAAACCAGGAAGTGATGCCGGAGGTTAGTATGCCCTCGATGGTGCACCTGTAGAAGGTCATTAGGTGAACAGTGGGGAGACCTGCTTTTCTGAGTCTCCGGAGGGGGTGGAGCCGCTGCTGAGCTCTTTTGATGACTGCTGTGGTGTTGGTCGTTGAGGTCAGGTCGTCCGCCAGGTGAACTCCCAGGAACTTCACGCTGCTAACCCTCTTCACAGCAGCACCATCAATAAGCAGAGGAGTGTGATGGTGTTTGCCAGCCCTCCTGAAATCAATCACCATCTCCTTCGTCTTTTCCACGTTGTGGGTTAGGTTGTGAGATCTGCACCACTCTGTAAGCAGCTCCACCTCCATCCTGTACGCCGACTCATTGTTGTCACTGCTGAGACCCACCACTGTTGTGTCATCAGCGAACATATTGATATAATTGTTGCTGAGTCTGGCAGTCCAGTCATGAGTAAGCAGACTGAACAGCAGGGGGCTTAGGACACAGCCTTGGGGTGAGCCAGTGCTCACTGCGATGGTACTTGATGTACGGCTGCCCACCCTGACTGTCTGCTGCCGCTGCGTCAAAAATTTAAGGACCCAGTTGCAGGTGCCAGTGTCCACCTTCAACAGATTCAGCTTTTCCACCAGCTGCTGTGGGATGATTGTGTTAAAAGCTGAGCTGAAGTCTATGAAGAAGATCCTGGCATAGGTATTCTTCTGATCGAGATGTGATAGAGCGAGGTTGAGTGTTGTAGAGACTGCGTCCTCTGTGGACCGGTTGGTTCTGTAAGCAAACTGTAGTGGCTCCAGGTTGGCAGGGAGACAGTTTTTGATGTGCTGCATGACCAGCCGCTCAAAACACTTCATTAATATGGGTGTGAGAGCCACTGGACGAAAGTCATTGAGACAGACTGGGTTGGGCTTCTTCAGGATGGGAACGACGAAGGCATCGTATTGTCCCCGTATTGTCTTTTTGGTTATCTTCTGTTATTCTTTAAACATTACCCAATCCTCTTGCTCATCTTTGCTACGTTGTACTTCTTCGCTTTAATTTTTATACTGTCCCTGACGCCCTTGACAGCCACGGTCGTCCTTTTCTCCCCTTGGAATCTTTCTTCCTCCTGGGAATGAGCTGGATCCTGCACCTTCTGTATTATTCCAAGAAACACCTGCCATTTTTGTTCCACTGTCATCCCTGCTAGTGTATCTTTCCAGTCAACTTTGGCCAGCTCCTCCCTCATGGCCCCATAGTCCCCTTTATTCCACTGCAACACTGAGACCTCTGATCTACCCTTTTCCCTCTCCAATTGTAGATTAAACCTGACCATGTTATGGTCACTGCCTCCTAATGGCTCATTAACCTCGAGGTCCTTTATCAAATCCGGTTCATTACATAACAGTTTAGTTTGTACGGAATTTTAACGTTCCCCCCTTGACCACGTGGGTTTTCACTGGGTGTTCTGGTTTCCTCACACACTCCAAAGACGTACAGGTTTGTGGATTAATTGGCTTGGTATAAATGTAAAATTGTTCCTAGTATGTGTAGCTAGTGTTAATGTGCAGGGATCCATGGTTGGCGCAGACTCGGTGGGCTGAAGAGTCTGAATCCGTGCTGTAGCTCTAAACTAAACTAAACATAACAATTCAATTCAATTCATACGGTTGTGACAGAGCTCAACCTGGACTGCTCTTCTTTAAAGCACAATGTCATTTGTTACCCTTCATCTTCAGCAATTGCTTTTAGTTTCTTTTCTTTATATGGTTACCTTTAAGGAACTTCCCCACACCAAACCTTTACTCTTGGCTTCCTCCCCTTGGCAATTCCATGCAGACATGGGGTTGGGTTCCTCAGAAGCTAATAAAATCTAGCAACACTTCTTTACATTCTCTTCTCAACCTCTGCCTGCCCAACTGACATCTGGTATATTTTCTCCAGTTAATTAGTCGAAAGACTGAAACCTCTTTCCAGTTCCTGCCTTTAACCTTGAATGGAGCTTCTGACCTCTACTGATCTCCATCATCAGGACTTGCACCTCTTTATATTGTTCACCTTAGCGATTTATCTGCTGCAGATTGACTCAATCATTTTGTCACCATTAGACCACTATTCGCTTATTTCAAATGATCTCTGGATCACTCAGATATTTCACCATCCATAAACTTCAGGATATCCAGAATTCTCCTAGTCTTTTCCTTACTCATAACACATTCAGTTCATTCTTCACCCCATGCTTACAGATCTAAAGAAACCCATGTGACCAACGTAGGTTATTCCTGATTAATGAAAAAACTCAGTTCATCATAGCGCAATAATGAATTTTGTTATATATTTGCTTAGCCTCTCCCTTGACAAATGTAATTTACAGGTTTCTGTTTTTTTGTCCTGTGTAAATTATCCTCGAGGAAGTACATGCCAAATCAGAACATGCAGATATTCTTAGGTACACACAATTGCTGGGGAAACTCAGCGGGTGCAGCAGCATCTATGGAGCGAAGGAAATAGGCGACGTTTCGGGCCGAAACCCTTCTTCAGACTGATGGGGGGTGGGGAAAGAAAGAAGGAAAAAGGGAGGAGGAGGAGGAGCCCAGGGGGGGGGGGTGGGGGGGGGGGTAGGAGACAGCTAGAGGGTGAAGGAAGGGGAGGAGACAGCACAGGCTAGCCAAATTGGGGGAATTCAATGTTGATGCCATAAGGACGCAAGGACCCCAGACGGAATATGAGGTGCTGTTCCTCCAATTTCCGCTGTTGCTCACTCTGGCAATGGAGGAGACCCAGGACAGAGAGGTCGGATTGGGAATGGGAGGGGGAGTTGAAGTGCTGAGCCACCGGGAGGTCAGGTAGGTTATTGCGGACTGAGCGGAGGTGTTCGGCGAAACGGTCGCCCAACCTACGCTTGGTCTCACCGATGTAAATCAGCTGACATCTAGAGCAGCGGATGCAGTAGATGAGGTTGGAGGAGATACAGGTGAACCTTTGTCGCACCTGGAACGACTGCTTGGGACCTTGAATGGAGTCGAGGGGGGAGGTGAAGGGACAGGTGTTGCATTTCTTGCGGTTGCAACGGAAAGTGCCCGGGGAGGGGGTGGTACGGGAGGGAAGGGAAGAATTGACAAGGGAGTTGCGGAGGGAGCGGTCTTTGCGGAAGGCAGACATGGGGGGAGATGGGAAGATGTAGCGAGTGGTGGGGTCACGTTGGAGGTGGCGGAAATGGCGGAGGATTATGTGTTGTATTTGCCGGCTGGTGGGGTGAAAGGTGAGGACCAGAGGGACTCTGCCCTTGTTGCGTGTGCGGGGATGGGGAGAGAGAGCAGTGTTACGGGGTATGGATGAGACCCTGGTGTGAGCCTCATCTATGGTGGCGGAGGGGAATCCCCGTTCCCTGAAGAACGAGGACATTTCCGATGCAGATATTCTTTCTTCATTAAGCACCAATGTTAAGTACTAGGCATTGAATCACAAATACCACACTATACACTGACACAATTCCCACAATATCTTTCTTCTCTAAATTATACTTAATTCTTCTCTTTAAGCACAAGTTTGTACTGGAAAATAATTGCACAGCTATCACCAAATATGAGGACTATACTTTAACTGTTTATTTTTCTTCTTTCTTGTTAACTTTTCTCTTCTCTTTAAAGCAATGATGATGTTGTGGAGCGCATTCATCTGAACTGGATTCCCCCCCCAGTGCCTTGCCGCTAATCACATATAGTTAGGCAGTGATTTAAACACTAACCTCCGCACAAGTGGGAGAAAGTTAAGCAAGAGATCTAAAAGCAATATAACATACAGAATATGTTCCCAACACACCATGGAATTGTGCAGTCTGAATGTCCAAATGTGCTTCCTGATATGCGTTTACCAGAAAATACCAGAAAATTAATGGTTCACAAGAGCATTGGATCGTCTGATATCAGTTTTTAATTTCCAAGATCGAATTTGACTTCCTGTGGGAGTTTTAATTTCCTTTGTGATAAGGTCTATAGTAACTCTGATGTTAAAGCATAATCTGATATTGCTCAGTCATTTCACTGTAACGATACATTAAATCATTATCTTATATAATTAATTTTTTATAAACATTTTATTTGCGATGCAATTTATAACTGCAACAACAATATATTACTTAAAACACTAAGCAGTGGAAATCAATTAATTTTATTACAAAAGCCTATGCAACAGATTCTAAATAACAAACTGAAGCCAGTTTAGTTTAGTGATACAGTGTGGAAACAGGCCATTCGGCCCACTGAGTCCACACCGACCAGCCATACCCGCACATTAACACTGCCCTACACACACGAGGGATAATTTACATTCATTCCAAGCCAATTAACCTACAAAACTGTACGTCTTTGGAGTGTGGGAGGAAACCGGAGATCTTGGAGAAAACCCACACGATCACGGGGTTTCTTTGAGGCCGAGGGGTGAACCTATTGAGGTGTACAGGATTATGAAGGGCATGGATGGATATGGTGAGCATTAACACTATTTTCCCAGTGTACAGGAATCATAATCTAGAAGGCACAGGCTAAAGTCAGATCGGAGAGATATAATAGGGAGTTCATGGGCAGCTTTTTCACACACAGAGGGTACCTGTATCTGGAATGAGCTACCAGAAGAAGCTATAGAAGCAGATACATTTATGACTTTTATAAGACAATTATAGACAGCTATATTGATAAAAAGGGATTAGATGGATGAATGCAGGCAAATTGGACTAGCCTAATATGCTAATTTGGTCAGCAGAGACAAGATTGGCTGAAGAGTCTGTTTCTGGGCTGTACAGTTCTATGACTCTACGATACCACAACATCACTACTACAACCTGACCACTATATCTAAACTGTATTTTTTACAAATGGAAAATGGAATAAAAATGCATACAGTGATAATATAATTACCGAGCCCCTTCAAATGAAAAATACCAGCCTAAAACATCCATGTCGCAAATTATATGCCAACAGTTCAAATGACAAGGAGTGAAGTGAAATAAATGCTTACGATTAATAAATAATTTTTAAAAGTTCTACAGTGCCCTCCATAATGTTTGGGACAAGA